>NW_027278410.1:199157-218565 GCF_030028105.1 Mobula birostris | reverse complement strand
CCGCCTCTCTCTCTCCCCCCCGCCTCTCTCTCTCCCCCCCCGCCTCTCTCTCTCTCCCCCCCCGCCTCTCTCTCTCCCCCCCCGCCTCTCTCTCTCCCCCCCGCCTCTCTCTCTCCCCCCCGCCTCTCTCTCTCCCCCCCGCCTCTCTCCCCCCGCCTCTCTCTCTCCCCCCCGCCTCTCTCTCTCCCCCCCCGCCTCTCTCTCTCCCCCCCCGCCTCTCTCTCTCCCCCCCCGCCTCTCTCTCTCCCCCCCCGCCTCTCTCTCTCCCCCCCCGCCTCTCTCTCTCCCCCCCGCCTCTCTCTCTCCCCCCCCGCCTCTCTCTCTCCCCCCCCGCCTCTCTCTCTCCCCCCGCCCTCTCTCTCTCCCCCCCCGCCTCTCTCTCTCCCCCGCCTCTCTCTCTCTCCCCCGCCTCTCTCTCTCTCTCTCTCTCTCTCCCCCCGCCTCTCTCTCTCTCTCTCTCTCCCCCCCGCCTCTCTCTCTCTCTCTCTCTCTCCCCCGCCTCTCTCTCTCTCTCCCCTGCCTCTCTCTCTCTCTCCCCCCGCCTCTCTCTCTCTCTCCCCCCGCCTCTCTCTCTCTCTCTCCCCCCGCCTCTCTCTCTCTCTCTCTCTCTCCCCCCGCCTCTCTCTCTCTCTCTCTCTCTCCCCCGCCTCTCTAGCTCGCTCCGGCCCCTCGCCCCCCTCCGTTCAGTCTCTCCCTCTCTACGGCCCCTTCTCACTCTGCCTCTGTAACTCTGCATGAGTCGGCAGGAGATGCAGGAGGAGGTTGACCGAGCTTTCCAGCCAGGGAATGCTGATGAGGTACTGAGTGAAGCCTTCCGTCTCACCATCACCCGCAAGGACATACAGACTCTCAACCACCTCAACTGGCTCAACGACGAGGTAACTCTACCCGCTGCGCTGTGGGAAAGGGAGAGGTGGTGAGTGGGTGTATTTTTTATGTAATCAGAATCAGGTGTAATATCACTGGTATATGAAATTTGTTTTGCAGCACTAGTACATTGCTCTACATGTTAATACAAACTATAAGTTACAATAAGTGTATTTGAATATAAGTAAAGTAAATTAAATATATAGTGCAAAAAGTGAAGGAAAAACTGATGGTGACAATGAGAAGACAGCATGTCCTGGGTGATGGGCATCCTTAATGATGAATGACGCCTTTTTGAGGTATCACCTTTTGAGGGTTTCCTCGATGGTGAGGAGGCTAGTGCCCACGATGGAGCTGGCTGAGCTTACAACTCTGCAGCCTTTTCGAATCCTGTGCAGTGGCCCCTCCATAACAGATAGTGATGCATCTGGTTAGAATGCTCTCCATTGTACATCTGTAGAAACATGCAAGTGTCTTTGGTGACATGCCAATTCTCCTCAAATTCCCAGTGAAATATAGCAGCTGTTGTGCCGCCTTTGTAATTGTATCAATATGTTGGATGGAAGTGACCAACAACTCTGATAGAGGCAGATGCCAAGTTTTTAAGCTCACCAGTGGGAGGTGGTGCTTTAGCACTGCTGGCCCGCCACCTCAAGGGAGTCTTGATCATGAGTGGGCCGAAACTCCTGAAGACAAGTGGCAGATCAACTGATGATCCCACTGGTGATAGCACAGGACAGTTAACTTCTTAGTCCACATGTATTTTTAACTCTTAACTGGGCCCAGGATAGGTCCTTGGAGATGTTGACACCCAGGAACGAAACTGCTCACCCTTTTCACTGCTGATTCCCCAATGAGGACTGGTGTGTGTTCCCTCAATTTCACCTTCGTGAAATCCATAATCAATTCCTTGGTGTTACTGATGTTGAGTGCAAGGTTATGGCTGTGACACCACTCAGCCAGTTGACGTATCTCACTCCTGTACGCCTCCTCGTCACCATCTGAAATTCTGTTACAATTGTTGTGCTGTTAGGCAAATTTATAGATGGCTAAGCGTACATCTTTGAGGTGCGCCAGTATTGATTGTCAGCGAGGAGGAGATGTTATTTCTAATCCACATAGTCTGTGGTCTCCCAGTGAGGAAGTCAAGGATCCAGTTGCACTTGCCATGTTTTGGAGCTTGTTGATTAGAAATGAATGTATGGTTGTGTTGAACACTGAACTGCTGTCAATAAACAACAGCCTGACATAGGTATTACTATTGTCCAGGTGATCCAAGACAGAGTGGCGAGCCAGTGAGATTGCCTCCGCTGTAGACCTATTATGGAGATAGGCAAATTGCAGCGGATTCAGGTCCTTGCTGGGCAGCAGTTGATTCACCCTCTTGAAAGATACTCTGTTGTTGCCTTCTGAGACAGAGATCACAGGGTCACCAGATGCTACAAAGATTCACACAGATGTAGTTTTATTCTCCCTTTCAAAACGTGCATAATAGACATTGAGCTCATCTGGGAGTGACCATCACAACCACTCATGATGTTAGGTTTCACCTTGTAGGAAATAATTGCCTGCAAGCTCTGCTAGAGCTGATGTGCATCTGATTCTGTCTCTAACTTCCCGGGTAGGTGATTAACTTCTACATGAACCTGTTGTGGAACGCAGCCTCTCACCCTCACTGCCCTCGCTCCACGCCTTCAACACCTTCTTCTTCCCAAGCTGAAGAGTGATGGTTACACCGCTGTGAAGCGCTGGACCAAGAGGGGTCAACATCTTCGCCATGGATGTGTTGCTGATCCCAGTTCACCTAGGCGTGCACTGGTGCCTGGCTGTGAGTGTCTGCCTCATGTACAATTCTCTCCCTGTAAGACTTCCATCCCTCCCTGCTCCCTCCATTAGATTCTCCTGGCCCTGCACTGGTGCCTGATGTCTGTCCCTCACCACCTCACAAGCCTACCCCCCCCCCCCCCCCCAGTCCCAGTCTAACCCATGCTCTCCAGCACCTGCTCTCCTCCCCTCTTACACCCCACCTCCACTCAAATGCTTCTCCCTTCCCCATCCTCAGTATGACAGGATGTTAAGGACTTGCCCTCCTCCTCCTCCAGCCCCAATCCTGCCCCCCTTCTGCAGTACAACACCCAAACATCCCCTTTGACCCCCAATCCTACCCCTCCATCTCCAGTACCCCCCACCCCAGTGTAACAGGATGTGGATGGCCTTCCACCCTTCCCCTACCATCCCTAGGGTATATAAGCATGCACACTGACCTGCTGCTGCCTGTTGACCAGGTGGTGGACTTCAGGAAGAAGAACATTTTCTACTACGATTCCATGGGAGGGAGCAACGATGAGGCCTGCAGACTATTGCTGTAAGTCTTGGGACGGGAGGGGGCAGGACCAGGACTGGGGCGTGGGGCCAGGTTATGGGGAGGGGATACAGAGGGTGTGTTTAGGGGAGGAAAAGATTAGAGTCAGGGTTGGGACCACATGGGGCGGGGTGAAAGGTTGGGCAACGGATAGTGAGGTATATGGTCAGGGATGTGGGAGGAGCTAAGTTAAGGTGAGGGTTTGAAAATGGCTTATGGATAGGGCTAGGGTGGGGAATGGAGAGGAGTATATTCAGGGAAGTGAGCTGGGCAATGGGGTGAAATTCGCTAGAAATGGGCAGCGCCTGCGTAGGTTTCCACAAATAAAACAAAGTGAGGCGTTTTATGTTTAATGAAAGCTGTAACATATGTTAATGAACTCCAAAACAAAAGCACGCTGAAAGCATCATCACATCAGACCAGCCTCTTAATGTCGGTGGTTGTGATATATGTACATTTCTCCCAATTATGTTACCCTACACAGGCCCCCCCCCCCCCAAAATTCACTAACTGGCATTGTGAGTCTGTCTGCAGCTCAAATGAGCCACCCGGCTCTGTTCCTGTTGTCCATGGGTGGAGGAAACCGCAGGGTTGACATGCTCGTGGTCCTGTTGTGACATTAGCAGCATGGAAGCAGAGTACTCCCCCAAAATCTTGGTGGGCTGGTTTAAGGTGATCTACCAAAATAGGTTCAGATTTATCCCTCTTATCTATGATGAGGCTTTTCTCCCCGTTCCAAAATGGGGAACGGACCATTGTAAGGGGGGGCCTAAGGGGGATGTTGGTGTGCATCATGGCGGACAAAAACAAATGAGGCAGAATGTAGGTCAAGAGGGACCATGATGGGAGGTAGGAATGAGTGAAAAGGAGTTGAATTTGAGGGGTGGAGCTGTGGGGTGTAATTCGCAGCCGTGGAATTACTGAGCGACACTACTACATAGAAATGTTTGGCACTGTCGGCAGAGATTTCTCGTAGGGCGAACTGGGCCTCCATTTGTACGAACCAAGCAATGGCATTTTGATCCCAAAGCTCCGGCAGTTTGAAAGCGACTTGTGTTGGCCGACATATTCAATAACTCTGGAATCGTCCTAGAGTTTTGGTGTCACCAATGTAGGTTTCTGCAAATAAAACGAAGTGAGGCGTTTTATGTAATAACGTCATCACATCAGACCAGCCTCTTAAAGTGAAATCCCAACTCATTGTCAGTGGTGTAAATTATGTACATTTCTCCCAATTATGTTATCCTGCACCTGTATCTTCCAGTAATGGTGGGGTGGTGTCAAGGTAGGAGTGGTTGGAGCTCGGCTCACGCGGGGAGTGATTAGAGATGGGGTGCAGTCAGGGAAGTGGGTAGAGTCAAAGATGCAGGGGCAGGGGGATGGGTTAGGGAAGGGGCAAGGCTAATGATAGGTGTGCAACTACTGAAGAGGCGTGGGGTCTTGGAAAGATGCATTGCTTTGGGGCAAGGGAAGTTTTAGGGAATGGATCAGATCAGGTAACGGGCCATGGGCTGAAGTTGGTGGGTCTGGAGAAAGCACGGGCCACAGTAGGTCCACTGATTTTCCTGGGCAGGGCTAGCAAGGTGGTGTCTCTGAGGGTTAGAGATGGAGGTCATTGCAGATGGTCTGTTCTTTTTGGGAATTGTGAGGGGTGGGTGTTCATGGTGGGCAGAGTCTTGGTGCGGTGGGGTTAGAGTGCTATGGGTGGGGTTTTAACCTGCACATGACACCCCTTCCTCTCATCTCCCCACAGTCGTTACCTGAAGGAGGAGAGTCTGGATAAGAGGAAGGTGGAGTTCGACGTCAGTGGTTGGGTCCTGGGCAGTAAACGCAGCCAGGTGGGTAGGCAGGAAGGGAGGAGTAAAGCACAGTGTGTGGGGGGAGATGGTCATGGGGAGGGTTGGGGAGTCGGTCAAGAGGTGTAGTAGGAGGGGAGTGAGAGAGAAGGTAGGAGAGGGTGAGGGTGGTCTGGGAGAGTGGTCCTGAGAGGGACCTGTGGAGGGTGTTCTGGGGTGGTGGTGGTAGTTAGGGGCACATAAATGATAGAAAAATAGAGGGCTATCTAAGAGGGAAGTGTTGGATTGATCTTGGAGTAGATTAAAAGGTTGGCACAGCACTGTGAGCCGAGGGGCCTGTACTGTGCTATAATGTTCAATGTTCTATGTCCAACTACTGTTTCTGGCAGCTCATTCCAAATATGCACCACTTAAACATAAATTATACACAGTGTTTACAAAAAGGAACACGATTAGAACAAAAATACACAAAGTCCATTGTAGTGTAAGTGCCGAAGAGCCTGTACTATGCTGAAATGTTCGTTGTTCAATGTATAATGCTCTAGCCAGTAAGAGCAAGTTTAGTCGTCAAAATGGATAGCAAGAGGAAAGACCGCTGGCTTAACCTGCATTTATTTCAATGCAAGCAGCTTGTCAGGTAAAGTAGATGAATTCTGGATGTGGGCTCTGGGAGATATCACATCTGTAACAGAAACATGGCTGAGCAAAGGACTGGACAATCAGCTCAAATTTGCGGAGTACAGACACTATAGGCATGACAGGAGAGGAGGGGGAAGTTGCCTTCTTGATGAATGCAGACATAATGATGATCCATGACGGAACTTGGAGACGGGAAGGGGAGGGTCACTCTGATGGGATTGTGTTATAGTCTCCCCAAAGATTCAGCAAGAATTGGAGGAGCACGTATGTAGAATGACTGCAGCTAGTTGCAAACATAATATGATAGTTTTAGACTGTAAGATCATAAGACATAGGAAAAGAATAAGGCCATTTGCCCCATTGAGTCTGCTCCACCATTCCATCTTGGCTGATTTATCATCCCTCTCAGCCCCATTCTCTTGCCTTCTCCCCATAACCTTCGATGCCCTGACTAATCAAGACCTATCAATCTCCGCTTTAAATGTATTCAATGACTTGGCCTCCACAGATTTACCACTCTCTGGCTAAAGAAATTCCTCCTCATCTCTGTTCCAAAGAGACACCCTTGTATTCTGAGGCTGTGGCCTTTGGATCTAGATTCTGCCATGATTGGAAACATCCTCTCCATGTCCACAAGTCCTTTCAATATATGATATGTTTCAATGCAATTTCCCCCTCATTCTTTTAAACTTCAGTGAGTACAGGCTCAGAACTATCAAAACAATCCTCAATATTCTCAATGACCTGACCTCCACAGCTGTCTGTTGCAATGAATTCCACAGATTCACCACCCTCTAGCTAAAGAAATTCCTCCTCATCTCTGTTCTAAATGGATGTCCTCCTATTCAGAGGCTGTGCTCTCTGGTCCTTCACTGTTGGAAACGTCCACTCTATTTAAGGCTTTCAATATTCAACAGGTTTCAATGAGATCTCCCCACGTTCTTCTAAACTCCACCAAGCACAGGCCCAGAGTCATCAAACGCTCCTCATACTTTAACCCTTTCATATCTGGGGCAATTCTCATAAACCTCCTCTGGACCTCTCCAATGCCAGCACATTGTTCTTAGATATGTAGCTCAAAACTGCCCACAATACTGCAAATGCAGTCTGACCACTGCCTTTCAAGCCTCAGCACTTACATCCTTGCTTTTATATTCTAGTCCTCTCAAAATGAATGCTAACATTGCATTTGCCTTCCTTACAACCAACTCACTTAGTGGGAAAATTTAACTTAACTGATATTCAAAGAAAAGTACATTTATTATCAAAGTATGTATACCATATTCAACCTTGATATTAATCTTCTTGCAAGCAGCCACAAAGCAAAGAAACAGAACAGAATTCATGAAGGACCCCACACCACAAAGATAGTCAAACATTCAATTAACAAATAAGGCAAACAAACGACCCATACAACATGAACCACAGATGTTGGCTGGGCCGACCATTGTGCAGAAGGCTTGGACGTCATGAAGGGTGTGAAATGTGTCCAAGAAAGCTTCCTCGATTGATATATAGAGGTACATACCAAGGAGGCTGCAACAGAGGACCTCCTGCTGGGGAATGAGGTAGGGCAAGTGGTGAAAATGTCTGTTTACAAGTACTTTGGGTGTGGTGACCATAATCAGTTAGTTTTAAGATGGTTACAAGGAAGGATGAGACCCATTCACAGTTTAAGGTCCTGAACTGAGGCAGAGCAAATTTTGGAATCATTAGGCAGGATTTTGCAGCAGTTGATTGGGTGAGATTGTCTGCAGGGAAGGGAACATCTACCAAGTTTGAATGTGTGATGGTAAGAGTTCAGGGTCTGCATGTTCCTGTAAGTCCGACAGGTTTACAGAACCTGTGGTTGATGAGTGATATTGAGGCTCTGGTTAAGGAAAAGGATAACACATGCACTGTTCATAAGCAAATAGGCACTAATGAACTCCTTGATAACTACAAGAAGTGTAGGAGGCACTTAAGAGAGAAGCTAGGAGGGCAAAAAGAGGATATAAGGAGGATCAGGCAAGGCAAGGAGTGAATGGGTTACTAGGGAGAGAATAGGTCCCTTTAAGATCAGCATGGCCATCTGTGTGGACCCAAAGGGAGAGATTTTTAATGAGTATTACTGTGGAGAAAACAATGGAAGCTTAGGGAATGGGGGGAAATGAGTGGTGATGTCTTGTTCTACATACAAATTAAGAGGGAGGAGGCACTGGAGGACTTAGAGTATATTAAGACAGATAAATCCCCAGGGCCTGATCTTGTGCATTCTCTGACCTTGTGAAAGCTAAAGAGAAAATTACAGAGGCCTTTGAAGAAATTTTTGCTTCATCTCTGGGTAAGTTGATGGAGTAGATTCTGAGGGACAGGGTCTGATTCAGGACAGTTAGCACAACTTTGTGGGGAGTCATGAATCTTGAAGTTCTTTGAAAGCAAGAGAGTAGCTGAGGGTATGGCAATGGATGTTGTCTGCATGGATTTTAGCAAGGTCTTTGTCAGGTCAGCAGAGAAGGTCTGCCATCACTGCAGGTCTTGTATGTTTCCAGGGCAAAGAAGCAGGCATGAAAAATTATTGTGGACACTACCCACCCTACAAACTGCTTTTTCCGAAAGCTCCCTTATGGAAAGCGCTATAGGGCTATAAAAACAAAAACTTCACATTTTCTTCCCCTAGACAGTTAATCTGAGCAACCATTGTGGCTCCCCTACTCCCTTCTATGCCACTGCACTGTAAACCACTTTTCATAATGCAGTTTATATTGTAAATGCATGCTGGTATTTATGCATTTTTATACTATATCTGTACTTTAATCTCTAACTTTGTATTTTATACACTCAGTAGCCACCTGCAAATATTTAATTAGCCAGTCATGTGGCAGCAACTTAATGCATAAAAGCATGCAGAGGGGATCAAGAGGCTCAGTTGTTCAGACCAAACATCAGAATGAGGAAGAATTGTGATCTAAGTGACTTTGACCGTGGAATGATTGTTGGTGCCAGATGGGGTGGTTTGAGTATCTCAGAAACTGCTGATCTCCTGGGGTTTTCACACGTAACTATATCTAGGGTTTATGGAGAATAGTGCGAGAAATAAAAAAAAATCCAGTGAGCGGCAGTTCTGTGAGCGAAAACGCCTTCTTAATGAGGGAGGTCAGAGGAGAATGGCCAGACTGGTTCAAGCTGACAAGGAAGGCGACAGTAACTCAAATAACCACACATTACAACAGTGGTGTGCAGAAGAGCATCTCTGAACAGAAGAGCACATCGAACCTCGAGGTGGATGGGCTACAGCCGCAGAAAACCACATACAGATATTCAGTGGCCACTTTATTAGGTATAGTAGATACTTAATAAAATGACCACTGAGTGTATAATTCTGTATATATTGTTGAATTTTGCCTTTTGTTGTGCCCCTGACCATCACACTACAGTAAATTCCTAATGCATGTAAATGTATATGATGAATAAAGTTGATCTTTGGTGGTCCCTCATAGTGGGCTAGTCTGGAAGGTTAGATCACATGGGATCCAAGGACAGATATCAGATTGGATTCATAATTGTCTCAGTGGAGGGAAGCAGAGGATGATGGTCGTTTCTCGGACTGGAGGTCTCTGTCTAGTGATGGTCCACAGGGTTCAGTGCTGGGATCTTTGTAATACTGTGTTTATAAACAAATAGGTGGTGTTGTATGGTGTTGGGAGAGCAAACCAGAGTAGGGATTATACAGTGAATGGCAGTGTCATGGTACAGAGGGGTCTTGGAATACAAGTGCATCATTCACTGAAAGCAGCATCCCAGGCAGACAGAGTGCTGCAGAAGGTGTGTGACTTGCTGGACTTCATCCGTCAGGGCACTGAGTACACGAGGAGTTGTGTTGCAGTTAGGCAAGTCAGTTACAAGTGAGGCCACACTTGGAGTATTGTGTACAGTTTGAGTCACCCTGTCATAGGAAAGGTGTCACTCAACTAAAAAGATTGTGGAAAAGATTTACCAGGATGTTGCCTCGACTTGGGGGTCTGAGTTACAAGGACTGGCTGTGTAGACCAGGACTTTACATCTTTCCTGGAACGTAGGAGATTGCAGAGAGAACTGATAGAGGTATATAAGATCACAAGGTGCACAGACAGGGTAAAGGCACATGATCTTTATCCTTGGTTCTTCACACAAAGGGTGGTGCATATTTGAAGAAACTGCCAGAACCAGTGGTTGAGGCAGGCACATTAGCAACTTTTAAAAGCAATCTAGATACGTAGACGGATAGAGATTTAGAGGGCAAAGGGCCAAACACAGGCAGATGGAACCAGTTCACTGGACTACACAATCAGCATGGACCAGTTGGGCTGAAGGGATACTTCCCTTTAAATGTGCTGTGTGACTATAACTCAAAAGATAGACTGGGAGAATTGGCTGTCAACTCATCCTCTCTCCCTGTCTCCCCTCCTTCCCTCCCCAACTGCTAGGACATCCCCCAGCAAATGAACGGGAGTGACTGTGGGATGTTCACCTGTAAATATGCCGATTACATCAGCAGAGACCGACCAATCCGCTTCTCACAGGTGAGCAGGGAAGGGGCAGGGTCACATAAATCCCCCACCCCTCCTTTCCCACTCCCTCCCCACACCAACACATCACCCTTCCCCATTTTGACCCTCCTACCCTCTGTCCCTTGCACTTAACACCTCTCTCCCTCACTTCCCCCACAGAAGGACATGCCATTCTTCAGACAGCTGATGGCTTGGGAAATCATTCACCAGAAACTGCTCTGACACTGGGAGGCTGACCTTCAACCCATAACTTATGGCTGAGGCTGACCAATCTGACCTCAAGTTGGAAGATGGGATTCCACGATCAGGGATGGGTTGTGGAGGAACCACCAGCCCTTCAGCCCTCCAGCATCGGGTACCTCTGTGGGATGGCAGGAAGGATCCTGCTAGCAGCCCTCCTTTCCGGAGGGAGGACGTACCCTGTTCTGTGTTCCAGCCCTCTGAGGGGAGGGAGTAGGAGGCATGAGAGGTCTAGACAAACCCCTTGAACAGTTTCAGCAGTCTTCCCTCTTGGCATCAACTCCTAAGTCCTCTCCTCGCACTCCATTCACATTTTCTCTTCTCCCTGCATCCTTTTCCCACACTTCTTCCCCCACTCCATCAGCTACCACTGTCCAGAACCCTTCTCTCTCTGACCCCCTCCATTGCCACCTCCCTCTCTCACCCCCCCCCGTAGTCTGATCTACCCACCCTTTCCTCAGCAGAGACAGCAGCTTAATGTGGCCTTAATCCTGCTTCTATCCACGCAAACCCTGCCAGTTGCTGGTGAGGCAGCAGAGCCTATGGGACCCATGGTTCAAAGTGGGGGGGTCATGGAGGTGGTGAGTGAACTCCTGCACACAGTGGGGGATCCTTTATTACTCCAGCTGCCGTCTTCGCAACTGCCAGCGACAGGTCCATACATCTCGCCCCAACACTTCCGAACTGCTTGGCTATGCAAGCCCCTATCATTTTCTAAACAGATAGACCTCTAGATTTTTTTTTCTAATTGATTGGTAGATTTTTGTGATACGTCTTTTGTACAGATCTTCTCTATTTTTTTGGGGAGTGTGACACCACGTCTCACAACCCTGGACACAAATAAAATCAGACATGTTTTTGCATCTAATGTCTCCCTGCTCATTCTTTAACTTTTCCAAGAGTTGTACAGGCTGGGCGGAGGCTGGGAATTCCACAGAGTTATTCATTTCCTCATACCACAATTCAAGATCTCTCTGCTCTTTGCATGTCAGGAGTGTGATGGAACCCACTTGCCCAGGTGGAGTTAGTCCATGCGCTCCACATCCGCCACATTACCTCTCAAACCATCTACAGGTCAGCAGAGTGATGGAACACTCCCCATTTGTCTGGGTGGAGTTAGTCCACACACTCCATATCCACCACATTACCTCTCCACCGTCTACAGGTCAGGAACGTGATGGAACACTCCCCACTTGCCCGGATGGAGTTAGTTCATTTACTCCACATCCACCACATTATCTCTCCACTGTCTACAGGTCAGGAACGTGATGGAACACTCCCCACTTGCCCGGATGGAGTTAGTTCATTTACTCCATATCCACCACATTACCTCTCCACCGTCTACAGGTCAGGAACGTGATGGAACACTCCCCACTTGCCCGGATGGAGTTAGTTCATTTACTCCACATCCACCACATTATCTCTCCACTGTCTACAGGTCAGGAGTGTGATGGAACACTCCCCACTTGCCTGGGTGGAGTTAGTATATCTTTCCAGCATCTACAGCTCAAGAGGTTGATGGTATACCCTCCATTTCCCTAGGGTTAGTGCATCTTCAAAGAGATCAACATGATCTCGAAAAATCAGCTCACTCAAACCTTACTTCTGCCTCAGCCCCAAAGTCTCCTTTTTCCACTACTGGCACCCTGGGGCAGCCATATGTTTGCAATCACAGTTTGATACATTGTTTGTCTTTTCTGGAGGTGGGTGCTGAGTGTGTGTTTCGTGTTCTGATGGCGCCAGTTTTATTGGTATTGGTTCATTCTTTTACAGATCAGATCTTTACACAGTGTATTGAGGTAGAACAAGGAAAAACAATAACAGAATGCAGAATAAAGTATAACAGTTACAGAGAATGTCTGCCTGCACTGCACTATCAGGTACAATGTCATAACGAGGTCGATAAGGTCCACCTTGCAAGAGTGGGTTATAAATACAGGGAAGAATCTGGCTTGAACCTGATGATAAACAATGGGCAATGATTTTTCGTGTGTCTGACTGTCTCTATTTCCCTCCTTCCATGCCTCCCTCCCTGCTCCACAGCTCGCCCTCCACGCAGAATCCGTCCCAGACTCTTTCTGTCGCTCCCCGTCTCACTGGCTCTCTTTCTCGTTCCCAGACTTCCTCGCTCTCTCGATCCCCGTCTTCCGTGCGCTCTTTATTGCTCCTCGTCACCTCGCTCTTGTCTCTCGATCACCGCCTTCCCCGTTCGGTCTCTCGATTCCCACCTTCCCCGATCTGTCTCTTGATCCTAGTCTCCCGCTCTTTATCTCGATCCCCGACTCCGCCGATCTGTCTTGCGCTCCCCGTCACCCCCGCTCTATCACGAGCTCCCCATCGTCCCCCGTATGTCTCTGGATCCCCATCTCCTCCGTTCTCTTTTTCGATCCCTGTCTTCGATGTGCTCTGTCTCTCGATTAGCGTTTGCCCCCCTGTCCCCCCATTTCTTGCCCGTTCCGTCACCCGATTCCCGCCCCGTCTCTTGATCCCCGACTGCCCTGTCTCTTGATCGACGTCTCCCTCGCTGTCTCTCGTCCCCGACTCCACCGGTTTGTCTCAAGCTCCTCGCCTCCACCAATCTAACTCCCGATGCCCCCCCTCCTCCCGCGTTCTCTCTACATTCCTCTCGCTCCCCATCTCACGCTCTCTCTCCCTATCCCCGTCTCCCCCGCTGTCTTTCTCGATCCCCGCCGTCCCCGATATTTCTCTCTCGATCCCCACCACCCCAGCGCTCTCTCCCGATCCTCGCCTCCACCACTCTATGGAACCCCGCCTCCCCCGCTCTGTCTCTCAATCACTGCCTCCCGCGCTCTCTCTCGATTCCCGCATCCGTCACCCCGGTCTGTCTCGATCCCTGGCTCCCACGCTCTTCCTCTTGATCCCCGCCTCCCCTAGTCAGTCGGTCTCTCCCCCCCTCCCGCTCTCACTCTCTAGCTGTCTTCCTGCTGTCTCTCATCTCTCCTCGCTTACTCCTCCACGCTCACTCTCTCGCTGTCTCCTCTCTCGCTGTCTGCCTGCTGTGTCCCTCACTCGCTGTCTCTCCTATCTCCCTCTCTCTCTCGCTCGCTGTCTCCCCCCATACTATTTCTCTTGTTCTCTCCTCCACACTCGCTCACTCTCTCACTTGCTATCTCCCCACACTCTCTCGCTCGCTCTTCCCCACCTCCCCCTCGCTGTCTCCCCACACACTTCTTCTTTGTCTCACTTGCTGTCTCTCCTTTCACTCTCTGTCTCCCCACTATCTCTCTCAGGGCCGGATTAACCTAGTAGCATATGCTACGGGCCCCGCATTTTCGAGGGCCCCACCCGCACTAAATGCTTGCAAACTGCAGTCTGGTGAAATCGGCATTCTCACTGTATTCTCACCACTGTCTGAGTGAGTTTTGGGTAGACGATTCATTTACACTTAAATAAATGACTTCAGCCATCAGTCTTCTGTTCTTTGACAAAGTACTGTGGATTGAGTTCATAACAATGCATTTCCTAAAAGCTGTGAAGCCAGTTTCATTCTGATAAGAAAATTTACTTTGCACTTTGAATTTCGGAGATCTTCCTTTGATTCTGAGAACAAACTGAGACTGACAGCTCCAGCTCCCGGTAACAACCCGTCCTCAGACACACACGCAGTCAATCAGCGAGTACCGCTGGAAGAAGCATGCTCTCATTGGCTGAGAAGTGTCGGTGGGCGCTCGGAGCGGTCTGGGGAGAGGCCGGAGATTGGGAGTTGCACTTCGTGTAAAGGCTGCAACACCGGCCGGGGTCTAGTTGCGCATCTATTTGTCACTCATGGTTACCAACTGCAGTGGAGAACGCTCATTTTCAAAACTGTAAAGGATTAACAATCTCACTCTAATGAGCATTGAACATGAACTTCTGCGTGAAATAGACATTTCCAGTATCATCAACAAACTTGCTCATGCTAAATCTAGAAAATGTAACTTTTAAATTGTAGTTTTGTTACTTTTGATATTTGAAATTGATACCTACAAGTAAGTAATACTATTACTGAAGTGTCAGGCATTTGTCGTATTATCTGGCCGTATAGCAAATGGAAAAAAAATGAATTACTTTGCAGGTAAATAAATTATGTTTTAATACTTATGTGCATTTTTAAAATTTAGGGCCTCTTTATAACATATGCTACAGGCCCCGCACTAGCTTAATCCGGCTCTGTGTGTGTGTGTGTGTGTGTGTGTCTGTCTGTCTGTCTCTCTCTCTCACTCACTCTCTCACTGTCTCCTCCACACACACTCTCTCACTGTCTCCCCGCTGTTTCTCTCTCGCCATTCCGCTCTCTGTCTCTCCTGCTCTCTCTCTCTCTCTCGCTGTCCCGCTCTGTCTCCCCTGCTCTCTATTTCTCTCCCTCGCTCACTGTCTCCCTGCTCTCTCTATCCCTCTCTCATTGCTGTCTCCCCACTCTCTCTGGCTTGCTGTCTTCCTGTTCTCTCTCTCTGTCTCTCTCTCCCTCTCTCTCCCCACTTTCTCTCTCTGTCTCTCTCTCTCATTCCGTCTCCTCCATACTCTCTGTCCCTTGCGTGCTCTCTCCCCACTCTTTATCCCTATTGCTCGCTCGCGCGCTCTCTCTCTCTTTTCTCTCTCTTCTCTCTCTCTCTTCTCTCTCCCCCCCCCCGCCACGCACTCTCTCTGGCTCCCTCTCTCACTCTTTTACTCTCTGTCTCCCTCATGTCCCCTCTGTCCCCTGCTCTCTCCTTCTCCCTCGCGCTCCCTCTGTCCCCGCTTCCTCTACCTCTAGCTCTCCCTCTCTCTCCCTGTAACTCTCACTGTTTCCACTTTACCCTGCTACCTCTCTCTCTTGCTCCTATTCTTCCCCCCATCTCACTTCTCACGCTCTCTTCCCCAGTTCCTCTCTCCCAGCCTGTATCCCGATCCCTCTCCCCCTTCTCCTCTCTTCGATACTCTCTCCTGCGCTTCCCCTCTATAACACTTTCTCTCGCGCTTTCCGTCTCTCCCACTCTTCCTCTTTCCCCACTCCCTCCCTCCCTCGTGCTCCCTCTGTCCCCATTACCTCTCTCTCAACCTTCTCTCTCTGTTTCACATTCACTTTCTCTGCTCGCTCTTTCTCTCTTGCTCACTCTCCCTGCTCTCTCATTCGCTCTCGCCCCCTCTATCCCTCTCTTGCTCCCTCTGTCTCGCAGCCTCTCTCCACCACTCTCGTTAGCGCTCCCTCTTTCTCCTCTGTTCCTCTCACTCTTGTGTTCCTTCTCTCTCACTTTATCTCTCACACTCCCCCTCTCCCACCTCATCTGCCTCCACCTTCCTCTCTCTTGTGTTCCCTCTCCCTCATTCTCTTTCATGTTCCCTCTCCCTCACTCTCTCTTGCACTCGTCTCTCTGCTCCCTCTCTGTCTCTTGTTCACTTTCTCTCCCTCTCTCTCTCGCGCGCTCTTTCTCTCTCCCTCCCTCCCTCCCTTCCCCCCGCTCTCTCTCTCAATATCCCTCCACCACCCCCACTCGCGCTCATGTGGTCCCTCTCTGTTTCGCACTCCCTAGCTCCCCCGTCCCTTTCTATCTTGCGTTCTCTCTCTCCTCTGTTAGCTGTCTCCCTGTTCTCTCTCTCTTACTCTCACCGCCGTGCTCTCTTTTGCATGCTCCCTATCTACCCCACACTCTCTCGCTCCCTCTGCCTTGCACACTGTCTCCCCCACTCTCTCCATTCCCTCACTTTTCTTCTCCTCTTCCTCTATCGTTCTATCTGTCTCACCCATCCCTCTGTCCTGCTCACTCCCCCTCACCAACATTCTTTCTCTCTCCCTTGTGCTCTGCAATGCTCTCTCTCTCCCACATGCTCCCTCTCTATCTCTCTCGTTCACCCTCTCTCATGCCCTCCCTCTGGCCCCAGCTCTCTCTCACTCCCTCTCTCTCCTCACTCCCTCCCTGCCTCCCACTCCCTCTCTGTGTCGCGCTCCCTCTCGCCACAGCTCACTCTCTCTTGCACTACATCTCTCCTCCACTCTCTCTCCCCCCCGCTCTCCCTTGTGCCGTCTCTCCCCTGCTATTTCTCTCTTCCACTCGCCCCTGCTCTCTCTTTTTCTTGTGCACCCTCTGTCGCCTGCTCTCTCTCCCTCTCTCTGCTTCCTCTACCTCTCGTGCTCCATCTCTCCTGCTTGCTCTCTCTTAATTAAGGATGAGATCAGGGTGATGGTGAGAGACAGTATAAGATCTACAGAGCAGAATGTTGAATCCATCTGAGTAGACATTAGGAACAGTAAAGGGGAAAAAATCACTGGTGGGAGTTGTTTATTGGTCACTGAATAATAACATTACAGTGGCACAGGCAATAAACAGAGAAATATCTGAGGCATGTAAGAATGGAACAGCAATTATCATGGGGGACTTTAACCTGCACATAGATTGGGTGAATCAAGTCAGTCGGGGCAGTCTTGAGGAGGACTTTTTAGAATGCATCTGTGATGGCTTTCTTGAACAGCATGTTACTGAGCCTACAGTTGAATTTGCTATCTTAGATCTGTTCCTGTGCAATGAGACAGGTAAAATTAGTGATCTTGTATTTAGGGATCCCCTTGGGAAGAGTGATCACAATTTGATTGAGTTTCTCATACAAATGGAGGGTCCAATATTTTGATCTAAAGCCAGTGTGTTGTGCCTAAAGAAATGAGACTACAATGGGATGAGGAAGGAGTTGGATGGCGTAGACTGGGAACACAGCCTCTGTGGTGGAACAGTGGAAGACTTTCAGAGATTTTTCACAGTGCTCAGCAAAAGTATATTCCAGTTAAAAGCAAGGACAGTAAGGCTGGGGAGAGCCAGCCTTGAATAACTAAGGAAATCAAAGAAGGCATCAAACTAAAAGCTCATGCATACAAAGTCGCCAAGAGTAGTGGGAAACTGGAAGATTGGGAAAACTTAAAACGCAACAAAGAACCACTAAGCAGGCAATAAAGAAAGGGAAGCTAGATTATGTAAATAAACTAGCACAAAATATAAAAACCAATAGTATAAGTTTGTATAATTATATAAAGCAGAAAAGGGTGGCTAAAGTGAACATAGGTTCCTTGGAGGATGAGAAGAGGGAATTGATATTGGGTAATGAGGAAATGGCTAGGGCTTTGAATGACTGTTTTGTGGAGGACGCATCTAACATGTCAAAGAGAGATGCTATGGGTGTGATGGGGAGGTGAAGACCTTGATACAATAGCTATCACTAAAAAGCTAGTGCTAAGCAAACTTTGTGGGCCTGAAGATAGACAAGTCCCCTGGTCCTGATGGAATGCATCCCAGGGTACTGAAAGAAATGGCAGAGGTTATAATAGAGGCTTTGATGATAATTTACCAAAATTCTCTGGACTCTGGGAAGAAGGCGAATGTCATGCCACTGTAAGAAAAGGATATAGGCAAAAGACAGGCCAGTTAATACATCTGTAGTTGGGAAAATGCTTGAAAGCTATCATTAAAGATATCCGGACCTGCCTCTTGGTTTTTTTGCACTACCTTACTTCCCATTTTTCTATTTTCTATTTATGATTTATAATTTAAATTTTTAATATTTACTAATTTTAACTATTTTCAATATTTAATATTTGTAATCCAGGGAGTGTGAAGCGCAGATTCAAATATCGCTGTGATGATTGTACGTTCTAGTACTAATTGTTTGGCGACAATAAAATATAAAGAAGAAATAGTGAGGCATCTGGAAAGAAATGGATCCATCAGGCAGACACAGCATGGATTCAGCAAAGGCAGGTCCTGTTTGACAAACTTACTGGAGTTTGTTGAGGATATAACGAGCGCAGTGGATAGAGGGGAATAGATGGATGTTATTTACTTGGATTTCAAGAAGGCGTTGAATAAGGTACCACATAAAAGATTTTTCCATAAGTTAAGGGTGCAAAGAGTTGGGGGTGATGTACTTGCATGGATAGAGGATTGGTTACTAACAGAAAGCAGAGAGTTGGGATACATGGGTGTTTCTCTGGTTGGCAATCAGTGGTGAGTGGTGTGCCACAGGGGTCAGTGCTGGGCCTACAACTGCTCTTGATATACGTTAACGATCTGGAAGAAGGGACCGAGTATAGTGTATCTAAGTTTGCTGATGACATTAAATTGAGTAGAAAAGCAAATTGTACAGAGAATATGGAGAGTCTGCAGAGAGATATAGATAGGTTAAGTGAGTGGGCAAGGGTCTGGCAGATGGAATATAATGTTGGTAAATGTGAGTTCATCCACTTTGGAAGGAAAAATGGAAGAGCAGATTATTATTTAAATGGTAAACATTTCCATCATGCTGCTGTGCAGAGGGACTTGGGAGTGCTTGTTCATGAATCACAAAAGGTTGGTTTACAGGTGCAGCAGGCTATCAAGAAGGCAAATGGAATGTTGGCCTTCATTGCTAGAGGGATTGAATTTAAGACCAGGGAGGTTATGCTGTAACTGTGTAGGGTACTGGTGAGGCTGCACCTGGACTACTGTGTGCAGTTCTGGTCTCCTTACTTGAGGAAGGATGTACTGGCTTTGGAGGCAGTGCAGAGGAGGTTCACCAGGTTGATTCCAGAGATGAGTGGGTGAGACTATGAGGAGAGATTGAGTAGCCTGGGACTGTACTCGCTGGAATTCAGAAGAATGAGAGGACATCTTATAGAAACATACCATCAGGTAGGAGGTACAGAAGCCTGAAGGCACACACTCAGTGACTCAGGAACAGCTTCTTCCCCTCTGCCATACAATTCCTAAACGGACATTGAACTCTTGGACACTACCTCACTTTCTTCATATATATTATTTCTGCTTTTTGCACGATTTTTAATCTATTCAATATATGCATACTGTAATTGATTTATTATTATCATTTTTCTACTTCTATATTGTATATTGAATTGAACTAAGTTAACAAATTCCACGACACATGCTGGTGACAATAAACATGATTCTGAAATTATGAAAGAGATAGATAAGATAAATGCAGGAAAGTTGTTTCCACTGGTAAGTGAGACTAGAACT
>NW_027278410.1:156657-194157 GCF_030028105.1 Mobula birostris | reverse complement strand
GAGTTTTAGATAGCATGCCAAATCTCTGCAATCTCCTAAGGAAGTAGATGCACTGATGTTCTTTCTTCGTAATGTCACCTACATGCTGGGTCTAGGACAGGTCTCTGAAATGGTAACACTGAGGAATTTAAAACTGCTGACACTCCCCACCTCTGATCCCCTAATGAGGACTGGCTCATGGACCTCTGGTTTCCTCCTCCTGAAGTCAATAAACAGCTCCTCGGTTTTGCTGACATTGAGTGAGAGGTTGTTGTTGTGGCACCACTCAGCCAGATTTTCAATCTCCCTCCTATATGCTGATTCATCACCACCTTCGATTCAGCCGACGACAGTGGTGACATCAGCAAACTTGAATATGGTGTTGGAGCTGTGGTTAGTCACACAGTCATAAGTGTAAAGTGAGTAGAGCAGGAAGCTAAACACAGCCTTGTGGTGCACCTGTGCTGATGGAGATCGTGGAGGAGATGTTGTTGCCAATCCAAGCTGACTGGGGTCTGCAAGTGAGGAAATTGAGGATCCAACTGCACAAGGAAGTATTGACGTCAAGGTCTTGGAGCTTATTGATTAGTTTTGAGGGGATGATAGTATTGAATGCAGAGCTGCAGTCAATGAAGAGCATCCTGATGTATGCATCTTTGCTGTCCAGATGTTCCAGGGTCTTTCCAGCTTACTGGCATTTCTCCTGTAGCAGAATGACCAAAAATGAACAGAATACTCCAGGTCTCACCAACAAATCCGATCACCTCTCTTGCCTCAGTTCTGCACAGTCCTTGGTCCTCTCGACCTTCCTGATATCTATATACAGTACCTCCACACTCAACACGTTCAACAATCCAGTCCCCTTCCTTGGAGAGATGAAGTTCAAAGTTCATCATTAATTTATTATCAAAGTACATGTATGTCATCATATACTACCTTGAATTCATTTTCCTGCAAGCATTCACAGGACAATAAATAAATAAAATAGAATTTATGAAAAACTCTGAATGATGTAGATTGACACAGGCCAATGTGCAAAAGAAGACAAATTGTGCAAATAATATATTTTTAAAAAGTAAATAATGATACTGAGAAGATGAGTTGCAGAATCCTTGAAAGTGAGTCTGCAGGTTGTGGTTGTTGTTCAGCATTGAAGTGAGTGAAGTTATCAACATTCGTCCCTACACACCTCAGTGTTAGCTCACCATCCCACCCACCTCCTTCCCCAACCTTGTAACTGTGTCATCTCATTTCCACTGGTGGAAACATCTCTACATCACTCTTCTCATGTCCCCTTAGGGGCTGAGATGTTGAATAACTTCAACCCTGGTTCTTCTAAACCCCACAGGATACAGACCCAAATTGTCCATCCCCTGCCAATAGGACAACCCTCTCAATCCTGGGATCATCCTGGTGAATCTCCTGTGGACTGCCTCTAATGTAACCCAATCCATGCTTAGGTCGAGGAGAGGTGAAATGGAGGGAGGGAGTGAGGGGAAACAATAGAGAGGAAAGGGAGGGGTGAGAGAGGGAGAGGGGAGGTAGGATTGTTGATGTGGAGTAGAAATGGAGGGAGAGGAGGGAGACAATATGAACAACGAGGTGAAGCGAAGGACTAATAAGTGGAGGAGGGAGAGGAGAACTATAGGGACGGGAGATGGAGAGGTAGAGGGAATATGGTGAGGAGGGGGAAAGATGGACAGATGGGTGAAGAAGCATGGAAGGAAGGGAGGGAAGGGGAGGCAGGGGGAGGAAGAGGGAAGGGGAAGGTAGGAGTTGGAGGGAGGGAAGAAGGTGCAGGGGAAAACCCAACCCAGCTCTGAATCTGTGTCCCTGCAGACAACATGGTTGTGGTCGAACGGTCCCGCCTGGAGACTCTGGGTGCCGGCAGAGCCATTGCGGTGCTGACCAGTGGTGGAGATGCTCAGGGTGAGTGATGCTTCTCCCCTCCCCCAGCTATTCCCTTCCCCTTCCCTAGCCCTCTCTCCCTCCCTCTGGAATCTCCCCTCACTTGCTCCCTTGCTCCCACTCTCCCTCTGAGACCTCCCTTCGCTCCCTCTCAGACCAACCTTCGCCCCCTCCCTCCATCTGGACACCCCTCACGCCATCTCACTCTGGCACTTCCCCTCTCCGCTTCTCACTCTCTCTCTGTCCGGGATCTCCCCTCACTCCTTCCCTCCAGATCCTGGTCTCGCTCCCTCCTTACTTCCAGTAGAAAGGCATCAGCCCACTCTGCCCATCCACCTGGTACTGGCCCTCATCCTGTTGTTGTCCTGCAGCTGCCCCTGAGGTCAATCCTAGCCCCAGATTCCTACCCTTCATGTCACCCAGTCACACCCAACCTCTTGTCACTGTGGTGAGCTGATCCTCTCTCTCCACAGGGATGAACGCCGCTGTCCGGGCTGTTGTCCGAGTTGGAATCTACACTGGAGCAAAGGTCTACTTCATTCACGAGGTGAGTGTTCAGCCCCTCCCTCCTATCGCCTTCTTCCTAACCCCTCCTTCCTAATCCTTCCTCCTATCCCTTCCTCTTACCTCCTCCCTCCTACTCCTCTCAGCCCCTCCCTCTTGACCCTCCCACCTACCCCTCCCTCAGGCACTCCCTCCTACCTCTTCTTTCCATCCCTCAGCCCCTGCCTCCTACTGCTCTTCAGCCCCTCCCTCTTACATCTCCACATCCCTCTTACCCCTCACTCCCTCCTATCCCCTCCATGTTCCTCCCTCTCTCCCTTCCCAACCCATCTTCAACCCTTGCCTTCTTCCCCTAGTGCACACCATCCCTACCCTACGCCGTCCCTCCACCATTCATTCCTGTGCCCCCACCAATCTCCCCTTTACCCTTCCCCCCCCACATCCCTTGTCTTCCTCCCCCTCTCTCCCCTCTGTCTCAGCCTCTCCCTTTCCTCCCTTCCTCCAATCCATTCGTACCTCCTCTCTTCCTCACCCTGATCCTCCTCATACCTCCATCCTGTTCCTGTCCCCCTACCTTCCTCCCCCGCCAAACGGATTATTTTCTGCATGGGGAGAGAATTTGGATATCGGGTATGCAAAGCAACTTGGGAGTCCTCGTGCCGGGTTCCCAAACTTGCAGGTTGAGTGAGTGTAAGGAAGGCAAATGCAACGTTAACATTCATTTCAAGAGGACTAGAATATAAAAACAAGAATGTTATGCTGAAGCTTTATAACACCATGCTTAGAGAATTCCGAATAGTTTTGGGCCCCATGGTCAGACACAGAGTGAATCTCCCTCCACACTGTCCCATCACACGCTCCCGGGGTCAGACACGGAGTGAATCTCCCTCCACACCGTCCCATCACACGCTCCCGGGGTCAGACCCGGAGTGAATCTCCCTCCACACCGTCCCATCACACGCTCCCGGGGTCAGACACGGAGTGAATCTCCCTCCACACCGTCCCATCACGCGCTCCCGGGGTCAGACACGGAGTGAATCTCCCTCCACACCGTCCCATCACGCGCTCCCGGGGTCAGACACGGAGTGAATCTCCCTCCACACCGTCCCATCACGCGCTCCCGGGGTCAGACACGGAGTGAATCTCCCTCCACACCGTCCCATCACGCGCTCCCGGGGTCAGACACGGAGTGAATCTCCCTCCACACCGTCCCATCACGCGCTCCCGGGGTCAGACACGGAGTGAATCTCCCTCCACACCGTCCCATCACGCGCTCCCGGGGTCAGACACGGAGTGAATCTCCCTCCACACCGTCCCATCACGCGCTCCCGGGGTCAGACACGGAGTGAATCTCCCTCCACACCGTCCCATCACGCGCTCCCGGGGTCAGACACGGAGTGAATCTCCCTCCACACCGTCCCATCACGCGCTCCCGGGGTCAGACACGGAGTGAATCTCCCTCCATGTGAACCAGAGGGGAGGATGTGTTTCGTGTGAGTTAGTGTGGTTTGACTGTCCTTTGCCCACAGGGTTACCAAGGTCTGGTTGATGGAGGCGACAACATCCGAGAGGCGACCTGGGAGAGTGTTTCAATGATGTTACAGCTGGTGAGTGGTGTCAGGCTCCAGGGGAATGAGAGGGAGGGTGTATGAGGAAGAGAGAGGAATGAGGGTGGAGAAGGGCAATGAGGTAAGTGAGTAAGAGGGCTGATTTACCCACCAGGCTCCCATTGACCTTTGCAAGGCTGGCTGTCATTTGGGAACGACTGTAATCCAACCCCTGACACGGGGTCACTCCCAAATATCAGCAGCTGGAAATAGCCTCCTGATCTCCAACACCAGACCAGAGGTCACATTACACTGAAAACACAGGCCGGCACATGTGTTCACACAGACGGACACACATATATACAGTCATATATATATATATACACACACACACAAACGTGCGTGCATATGCACCCTTCATAATGTCTCTCCCCTACACTCCCCCCCATACACCTTCTCCTGACACCCTTTCCCTCTCGTCCCCTTCTTCCCTCCTCCCCATCTCTCGACTCTCCTCTCTCACCTCCTTCCCTCTCTCCCCCTGCTTTTTTTCCCTTCTTCCTCTCTGTCCTCCCACCACCACCTCCATTCTCTTTTCCTCTCTCTTTCCTCTCCCTGTTCTCCCTCCAACCCCCCCCCCCCACCCTAGGGCGGCACGGTCATCGGTAGTGCTCGCTGTAAGGAGTTCCGGTCGCGCGAGGGCAGGATGGTTGCGGCCCTGCACCTGGTGAAACATGGCATCACCAACCTGTGTGTTATCGGGGGTGACGGCAGCTTGACCGGAGCCAATGACTTCCGCATGGAGTGGAGTGGCCTGCTTGCCGATCTCCAGAAGCAAGGTGAGTGTGTCCCAGGACCCCCCTCCCCTGCCCCACCCCTGAGAGGGAAAGGGAGGGGAGGCGAGGGACAGACAAGTGGTGTGGAAGTCAGTGACCAGTGGTGATTGAATTATTCGAGTAAATGACAGAATAAATTATCGGCCTGTGAATCTTATGGCTGTGGTGGGCAAACTATTGGAGAAAGTTCTCAGAGACAGAATTTATGAGCATTTGAAAAAAGTATAGTCTGATTAGACTTTGTGGGGGGCAGGTTGTGCCTCATGAGCCTGATTGAATTCCATGAGGAAATGACACAACACTTTGATGTAGGTGGAGCAGTGGATGTAGGTAGAGCAGATTGATCTCAGTAAGGTGTTTGATAACGTTCCCCATGGTAGGCTCATTCAGGAAATCAGGAGGCACGGAATCCAGGGAAACTTGTCGGTGTGGTTACAGAATTGGCTTGCTCACAGTAGGCAGAAGGTGGTAGCAGATGGAGCATGTGAGATGCCTGGAGGTTGGTGACCAGTGGTGTATAACAGGGATCCCTACTGGGTCCCCTGCTCTTTGTGATTTTTATAAATGACCTGATGCATGGGTTAGCTGTGGATAATGTAGAAGATTGTCATGGGTTGCAACAGGACATTGACAGGATGCAGAGCTGAGCTGAGAAGCAGCAGATGGAGTTTAATGAGAAATGTGAAGTAATTCACTTTGGAAGATTGAATTTGAAGGCAGAATACAGGGTTAATGACAGGATTCCTAGCGGTGTGGAGGAACAGAGGGATCCACATCCATAGATCCATCAAGGTTGCTGTGTAAGTTAACAGGGTTGTTAAGAAGGCATATGGTGTGTTGGCCTTCATTAGTCTGGGGAGGGGGATTGAGTTCAAGAGCTGTGAGGTAATGTTGCAGCTCCATAAAACCCTAGTTAGACCACACTTGGCATTTACCAGGTTAATCCCTGAGATCAGAAGGTTGTCCCATCAGGAGAGACTGGACAGTTCACAACTGTATCCTGTGGAGTTAGGAGAATCTTATTCAAACACCTCACACCCTGAGGGGAGATGTGGAGATCCCTCCATCGGTGGGAGAGTATCAAACAGGGGGACACAGTTACAAGGTTGACAGGGGTGGGGGGGGGTCAGATAACACTGAGGTGTGTGGGGACTTTCATCTCTGTGAGGGTGGGGAATCTCTGGATGTACCAAGGGTCTTATTGAGGTGGATGAATATTGAGAATGTTGGTAGGAACCGAGGGCCGTGGGAAGGGGAGGAGGCCTAAGGCTCAGTTGTTAGTGAGGCTGCATCTGAAGCATAAGAACATAAGAAACAGGAGCAGGCCCGCTGAGTTCTTCTAGCATTTTATATGTATGTGTATTGAATACTCTGCCCAGGGAAGCAGGAGAGGCCACTGCATTAAATATATTTAAGACAAAGTTGGATAGATTTTTGCATAGTAGGGAAATTAAGGGTTATGGGGAAAAGGCAGGTGGGTGGAGATGAGTCCATGGCCAGATCAGCCATGATCTTATTGAATGACGGATGAGAGCTAGAAGAACTCAGCAGGTCAGACAGCATTTGCAGAGGAAAATAAACTGTTGACATTTTGGAGAATTGTGGTCAGATTTGGTCGCCCTGCTACAGAAAAGATGTCATTAAGCTAGAAAGAGTGCAGAGGAGATTTACAAGGATGTTGCCTGGAGTCCAGGGACTGAGTTATGGAGAGGGGGTGGGCAAGTCGGGGCTTTATTCCTTGGAGCGTAGGAGACTGAAGGGTAACTTTGTAGAGGCGTATAAAATCATGAAGGAAATAGATAGGGTGAATGTACACAGTCTTTTTCCCAGGGTTGGTGAATCAAGAACCAGAGGTCACAGGTTTAAGGTGAGAGGGGAAAGATTTAATAGGGACCTGAGGGGCAATGTCTTCAATGTCTGTATATGGAACAAGCTGCCAGAGGCAGGGACACTAACAACATTTAACAGGCACTTGCACAGGTACGTGGATAGAAAAGATTTAGAGGGATATGGGTCAAACATGGGGAAATGGGACTGGCTTGGATGGGAATACAAAGAACATAGAACAGTACAGCACATGAACAAGATCTTCAGCCCACAGTGTTGTGCTGAACAACTTCACGCCGAACTAAACTAATCCCTTCTGCCTCCTCAATGTCCATATCCCTTATTCCATGCACATATATGTGTCTGGCTAAGAGCCTCTTAAACACCTCTGTGGTATATGCCTCTACCAACACCCCTGGCAGCACATTCCATGCACCCTCCACTCTCTGTGTAAACAAAACTTACCCCTCATTATCTCCTTTGAAATTAACCCCTCTCACCTTAAATACAAGTGCTCTGGTAATGAGACATTTTGACCCTGGGGAGAAAAGGTTCTGACTATCAAATATCTAAGCTTTGCATAGCTTTATTAACCTCTATCAGGTCTCCCCTCAGTCTTCGTCGCTCCACAGAAACAACCCAGCTTTGTCCAGCCTCTCCTAGTAGCTCATGCCCCCTAATCCAGGCAGCATCCTGGTGAACCTCTTCTGCACCCTCTCCAAAGTCTCCACACCCTTCCTGTAATGGGGCGACCAGAACTGTATGTAATACTCCAGAACTGATGCAACATTCCATCTTGGTTCCCATGTACGGAGTTAGCCACATTTCAGACTATGAGATGGGATGGTGCACTGTAATTCTCACTCTGTGACTGATCCTGGGAGTGTGTGATGGGACAGTGTGGAGGGAGATTCACGCTGTGTCTGACCCTGGGAGTGTGTGATGGGACAGTGTGGAGGGAGATTCACTCTGTGTCTGACCCTGGGAGTGTGTGATGGGACAGTGTGGAGGGAGATTCACTCTGTGTCTGACCCTGGGAGTGTGTGATGGGACAGTGTGGAGGGAGATTCACTCTGTGTCTGACCCTGGGAGTGTGTGATGGGACAGTGTGGAGGGAGATTCACTCTGTGTCTGACCCTGGGAGTGTGTGATGGGATGGTGTGGAGGGAGATTCACTCTGTGTCTGACCCTGGGAGTGTGTAATGGGATACTGTGGAGGGAGATTCACTGTGTATCTGACCCTGGGAGTGTGTGATAGGACGGTGTGGAGGGAGATTCACTCTGTGTCTGACTCCAGGAGTGTGTGATCGGACAGTGTGGAGGAAGATTCACTCTGTGTCTGATCCTGGGACTGTGTGATGGGACAGTGTGGAGGGAGATTCACTCTGTGTCTGATCCTGGGACTGTGTGATGGGACAGTGTGGAGGGAGATTCACTCTGTGTCTGATCCTGGGACTGTGTGATGGGACAGTGTGGAGGGAGATTCACGCTGTGTCTGACCCTGGGAGTGTGTGATGGGACAGTGTGGAGGGAGATTCACTCTGTGTCTGACCCTGGGAGTGTGTGATGGGACAGTGTGGAGGGAGATTCACTCTGTGTCTGACCCTGGGAGTGTGTGATGGGACAGTGTGGAGGGAGATTCACTCTGTGTCTGACCCTGGGAGTGTGTGATGGGACAGTGTGGAGGGAGATTCACTCTGTGTCTGACCCTGGGAGTGTGTGATGGGACAGTGTGGAGGGAGATTCACTCTGTGTCTGACCCTGGGAGTGTGTGATGGGACAGTGTGGAGGGAGATTCACTCTGTGTCTGACCCTGGGAGTGTGTGATGGGATGGTGTGGAGGGAGATTCACTCTGTGTCTGACCCTGGGAGTGTGTAATGGGATACTGTGGAGGGAGATTCACTGTGTATCTGACCCTGGGAGTGTGTGATAGGACGGTGTGGAGGGAGATTCACTCTGTGTCTGACTCCAGGAGTGTGTGATCGGACAGTGTGGAGGAAGATTCACTCTGTGTCTGATCCTGGGACTGTGTGATGGGACAGTGTGGAGGGAGATTCACTCTGTGTCTGATCCTGGGACTGTGTGATGGGACAGTGTGGAGGGAGATTCACTCTGTGTCTGATCCTGGGACTGTGTGATGGGACAGTGTGGAGGGAGATTCACTCTGTGTCTGATCCTGGGAGTGTGTGATGGGACAGTGTGGAGGGAGATTCACTCTGTGTCTACCCCGGGAGTGTGTGATGGGACGGTGTGGAGGGAGATTCACTCTGTGTCTGACTCCGGGAGTGTGTGATGGGACGGTGTGGAGGGAGATTCACTCTGGGTCTGACTCCGGGAGGGTGTGATGGGACGGTGTGGGGGGAGATTCACTCTGTGTCTGACCCTGGGAGTGTGTGATGGGACGGTGTGGAGGGAGATTCACTCTGTGTCTGACCCTGGGAATGTGTGATGGGATGGTGTGGAGGGAGATTCACTCTGTGTCTGACCCTGGGAGTGTGTGATGGGAAGGTGTGGAGGGAGATTCACTGTGTCTGATCCTGGGAGTGCGTGATAGGAAGGTGTGGAGGGAGATTCACTCTGTGTCTGACTCCGGGAGTGTGTGATGGGATGGTGTTCACTCTGGGTCTGACTCCAGGAGTGTGTGATGGGACGGTGTGGAGGGAGAGTCACTCTGTGTCTGACCCTGGGAGTGTGTGATGGGACAGTGTGGAGGGAGATTCACTCTGTGTCTACCCCGGGACTGTGTGATGGGACGGTGTGGAGGGAGATTCACTCTGGGTCTGACCCTGGGAGTGTGTGATGGGACAGTGTGGAGGGAGATTCACTCTGTGTCTGACCCTGGGAGTGTGCGATGGGACAGTGTGGAGGGAGATTCACTCTGTGTCTACCCTGGGACTGTGCGATGGGACAGTGTGGAGGGAGATTCACTCTGTGTCTGATCCTGGGACTGTGTGATGGGACAGTGTGGAGGGAGATTCATTCTGTGTCTACCCCGGGACTGTGTGATGGGACGGTGTGGAGGGAGATTCACTCTGGGTCTGATCCTGGGAGTGTGTGATAGGACGGTGTGGAGAGAGATTCACTCTGTGTCTGACTCCGGGAGTGTGTGATGGGACAGTATGGAGGGAGATTCACTCTGTGTCTGACCCCGGGAGTGTGTGATGGGACGGTGTGGAGGGAGATTCACTCTGGGTCTGACTCCGGGAGTGTGTGATGGGACAGTGTGGCGGGAGATTCACTCTGTGTCTGATCCTGGGAGTGTGTGATAGGACGGTGTGGAGAGAGATTCACTCTGTGTCTGACTCCGGGAGTGTGTGATGGGACAGTATGGAGGGAGATTCACTCTGTGTCTGACCCCGGGAGTGTGTGATGGGACGGTGTGGAGGGAGATTCACTCTGGGTCTGACTCCGGGAGTGTGTGATGGGACAGTGTGGAGGGAGATTCACTCTGTGTCTGATCCTGGGAGTGTGTGATGCAACGGTGTGGAGGGAGATTCACTCTGTGTCTGACCCTTTTTTTATTTTTTTTAATACAAAATTCTTTATTACAAATGTCGGTGCTATACAATATTTACAAAACCAGTGACTAACATATTTACTACACTACAAACAGACAATACATGTTAAACCAATATATTGCCATCCTCATCAATGATGGCATTTACACCCCGCGGAGCCCAACGGTCCCGGAACATCTCTACGGTCGCCGTGGACTGTGCGTATTTCTTTTCAATGTTCACCCGGGCACGAACATACCCCCTAAACATAGCCAGGCAGTCCGCCCGGGGAGAACCTCCTGCCGCCCTTTTCCAGGAGCCACGGATGGCAATTTTCGCCAGCCCCAGGAGCAAGTTGACAAGGACATCCTCATCCCTCTGTGCCCCCCTCCTTACTGGATGACCATATATGAATAGGGTGGCACTGAAATGCAACCAGAAGGCGAGAAGCAGCCCACGCAAATACGCGAAAAGGGGCTGCAGCCTCACACACTCCACGTACATATGGTACACGGTCTCCTCCAGCCCGCAGAAGTGACACGCGGCTGGGAGATCCGTGTACAAACTAAAGAACTTATTGCAGGGCACCGCTTTATGCAGCACCCTCCAGCCGAGATCCCCAAGGTGCATGGGAAGGACTCCCTTGTAGAGGGACTTCCATTGGGGACCCCCCTCACCTCCAGGTGGAAAGACCGACCGCCATGGCGTGTCGGGACGGTGGACAAATGCTAGGAAGTGGAGGGTGTGGAGCAGCAGCCCATAAAGGTACCTCCTGCCTGCATCCCTGAATGGGATTGTGGGTGTCGATGAAAGACGGCTCAAGTTGTGTGGATTCGTCTCTCGGGTAAGGCTGTGGGGCCTGGGCCGGACGAGCAGCTCAGCCCGAGTCGTTCCACACACCTGAGCCGCACTGACATCCGTTGAGGCAGGGCAAGGGTTGGCCAGGACCCCGCCCTCTGCCAGAGGAGGGGATTCCCGGCCTGAGGCAACCATGTTCCAGACTCTCAGTAGGTCCTGATGGAAGCCGGGCAGCCTCTGCAAAGCAGCACGGCTAACGCCCGCCGGTGGTAGCTGCATATCTTCGTGAAGGCAGCAGCCCCTCCGGAGGAAGAAAGTCGCCAACACGTGCCACCTGGGAGGGTGCTCGGCGTACAGGAATCTCTGCAGAGTCCTGAGGCGGAGAGCCGCCAGTCGTGTGCGTACACACACCAGCGACTGTCCGCCCTCTCCTTCTGGGAAACTCAGTGTGGAGGGAGATTTACTCTGGGTCTGACTCCGGGAGTGTGTGATGGAACGGTGTGGAGGGAGATTCACTCTGTGTCTGACCCTGGGACTGTGTGATGGGACAGTGTGGAGGGAGATTCACTCTGTGTCTGACCCTGGGAGTGTGTGATGGGATGGTGTGGAGGGAGATTCACTCTGTGTCTGACCCTGGGAGTGTGTAATGGGATACTGTGGAGGGAGATTCACTGTGTATCTGACCCTGGGAGTGTGTGATAGGACGGTGTGGAGGGAGATTCACTCTGTGTCTGACTCCAGGAGTGTGTGATCGGACAGTGTGGAGGAAGATTCACTCTGTGTCTGATCCTGGGACTGTGTGATGGGACAGTGTGGAGGGAGATTCACTCTGTGTCTGATCCTGGGACTGTGTGATGGGACAGTGTGGAGGGAGATTCACTCTGTGTCTGATCCTGGGACTGTGTGATGGGACAGTGTGGAGGGAGATTCACTCTGTGTCTGATCCTGGGAGTGTGTGATGGGACAGTGTGGAGGGAGATTCACTCTGTGTCTACCCCGGGAGTTTGTGATGGGACGGTGTGGAGGGAGATTCACTCTGTGTCTGACTCCGGGAGTGTGTGATGGGACGGTGTGGAGGGAGATTCACTCTGGGTCTGACTCCGGGAGGGTGTGATGGGACGGTGTGGGGGGAGATTCACTCTGTGTCTGACCCTGGGAGTGTGTGATGGGACAGTGTGGAGTGAGATTCACTCTGTGTCTGACCCTGGGAATGTGTGATGGGATGGTGTGGAGGGAGATTCACTCTGTGTCTGACCCTGGGAGTGTGTGATGGGAAGGTGTGGAGGGAGATTCACTGTGTCTGATCCTGGGAGTGCGTGATAGGAAGGTGTGGAGGGAGATTCACTCTGTGTCTGACTCCGGGAGTGTGTGATGGGATGGTGTTCACTCTGGGTCTGACTCCAGGAGTGTGTGATGGGACGGTGTGGAGGGAGAGTCACTCTGTGTCTGACCCTGGGAGTGTGTGATGGGACAGTGTGGAGGGAGATTCACTCTGTGTCTACCCCGGGACTGTGTGATGGGACGGTGTGGAGGGAGATTCACTCTGGGTCTGACCCTGGGAGTGTGTGATGGGACAGTGTGGATTGAGATTCACTCTGTTTCTGATCCCGGGAATGTGTGATGGGACAGTGTGGAGGGAGATTCACTCTGTGTCTGACCCTGGGAGTGTGTGATGGGACGGTGTGGAGGGAGATTCGCTCTGTGTCTGATCCCGGGAGTGTGTGATGGGATGGTGTGGAGGGAGATTCACTCTGTGTACTCTATGTAAACTCCTGGAATGTGTGCTAGGACAATATGGAAGAATCTTGTGTGTAAAATGTGACCTCTCGCTCCCTATCCCAGGTAAGATCACGGCTGAGGAGGTGAAGGCTTCCTCCCATCTGAACATCGTGGGGATCGTGGGCTCCATCGACAATGACTTCTGTGGCACGGACATGACGATTGGCACAGACTCTGCCCTCCACCGGATCATGGAAGTGGTGGACAGCATCACCACCACTGCCCAGAGGTAGTGCGCACATCTGCCTGAGGTCCCCCACACTCAACCAGATCCCTCCGGCTTTCAAGGCTGAGGGAAGGGATCCTATGACAAGGGACAGAGGGTGGTTCAGGTTTATTGTTTTGTGGCAGTAGAACAGTGCAATGACATAAAAAATATGTCACAAAAATGAATAATGCAAAAGAGGAATAGTTAGTTCATGGGTTCAATCTGATGGTGGAGGGGAAGAAGCTGTTCCTGAAACATTGAATGTGTGTTTTCAGGTTCTTGCACCTCCTCGTCAATGGTGCAGGGTATGTCCTGGGTGTTGAGGGATCCTTAATATTGGATGCTGCTTCTTGAGGTCCCGCCTCTTGCTGATGTCCTAGATGTTTGTGAGGGTTTGTCCCTGTGATGGATCTGGCTGAGTTTACAACCATCTGCAGTCTCTTGTGATCCTCGGCATTGGAGCCTCCACACCAGGTGGTGATGCAACCAGTCTAAATACTCTCCACTGTACATCTCCAGAAAATTGTTTGAGTCTTTGGTGACACACCAAATCTCCTCAAACTCCCAATGAAATACAGCCACTGTTGGGCCTTCTTTGTAACTGCATCAATAAGTTGAGCCCAGAATAGATCCTCAGAGATGTTGACACCCAGGAACTTGAAACTGCTCACCCTTTCCACTGCTGACCCCTCAATGAGGACTGGTGTGTGTTCACTCATCTTCCCATTCCTGAAATCCACAATCAATTCCTTGGTGTTACTGATGCTGACTGCAAGGTTGTTGTTGCAACTCCACTCAACCAGCTGATCTACCTTGCTCCTGTATGCCTTCTTGTCACCATCTGAGATTCTGCCAGACAGTGGTGTCATCTTTGTTAGCAGTTTGAGGAAAGGAGTGGGGTGGAATGGTGAAGGAATTTGCATGTCATGAAGCAGTGGGAAGCAATGAATCAAAACTTGACTGAGGCTTTCTCTTTCACCCCCTCCACTCCCGCTTTCTCTCCCCTCCCTCTCTCTCTTCCCCTCCCCTCTCTGCCCCACCCTTTCTCTTCCTCCACTCTCTCCCCCTCCCTCCCCTCCCTATCTTTCTTTCCCACTCTCTCTCCCTCTTCCCCCTCCCTTTCTCTCTTCCTCCTTCCCTCTCTCTCCCCCTCTTTCTCTTCCCCTCCCTCCCTCTCCCTCCTCCCCCTTGCTCTCTCCCTCTCTCTCTCTCTCACCCCTTCCCCTCTCTCCCCACCCTCACCCCTCTCTGTATACACTCCCTTCTCACAGCCACCAGCGGACATTTGTACTGGAGGTGATGGGTCGACACTGCGGGTGAGTGTAGCGCCCCTCCCCCATCAATTCCCACCTCATTACTCTCCCCATACCCCTGTGTTTATTTCCTCCCCCCGCTAGTTCCCTCCATCTCTCTCCAATTCCTCCACCCCTCCCCCTTGGTCACAGCCCTGCCTCATCCCCTGAACATGTTCTTCCTCCTATCCCCTCCACACACCCTCACCCAACCTGCCCCCTCCCCACAGGTACCTGGCCCTGGTGTCGGGATTGGCCTCTGGAGCCGACTGGGTTTTCGTCCCCGAGTCTCCCCCTCCGAAAAACTGGGAGGATATCATCTGCCACAGGCTGAACGAGGTGAGTGAGGGAGCTTAGGGGGAGGGTTGGGGAAGGAAGGTAGGCGGGTGGGGTGGTGAGGGGGAGTGGCAAAGGGGGAGGAATGGTTGAGGAGAGGAAGGGGACGGGGGAAAGGTAAAGGGAGCAGACAAGACCGGTGATGAGAGCGAACATTAGGGGTGTGGGAGGAAGGGATTGGGGAAAGGAGAGAGTAAGGAAGAGTGAAGAGCAGAGGGAGGAGTTGTAGAGGGGAGGGTGCTGGGGTGCGATTGGTAACAAGGGAAGGAGATGTTTGGGGGGTGCAGAGGGGTAGAGGGTAAATGTGGGCAGGGAGAGGGGACTGTGGGAGGATGAGGCTAGGGGTAGAGGAGGGAGTGGAGGCATGAGAGGGAGCAGACAGGAGGGATCGGAGGTGAAGGAAAAGGTGTGTGGAGGAAGGAGGAGTTGGAGAAAGGTGATGGAGTGGGGAGAGGGAGAAGAAGGGAAGTGGGGAGCGGGGAGTGCGGGGAGGCTGGGACGTGAGGAGGAATTGGCTGAGGAGGGAGCAAACATTCATGACAGGGAGGAGACTGATATCTTCCTCATCCCCCCTGTCCTCTCTCCATCCCCACCCCACACAGTCCCGTCATCGAGGGTCGAGACTGAATGTGATTATCGTGGCTGAGGGAGCTGTCGACCAAGATGGAAAAGCAATAACCTCGGGATACATCAGACACGTAGGTTAACCCCCAAACCCTTCCCACCTTCCTGAAACCATTCCGTCGGATTCACCCTCCCCACAGATACACCCTGCTACATGAAAGCACTCCTCCCTTACACAGAAACAACCCATGTTTCCCCACAACTACACCCCTCCCTGCATATGGAGAGATCCTTCTCCTCCCCTCCCTCCTCTCAAATGCACACACATCCAAAGATCCCCCCCTCTCCTCCCTACCTCCTCACAGATATACATCCATCCCCAACATTGTCCCATTTTTCTCTCTCGCACACGCGCGCACACATACACACCTGACACTGTCTCAAAACACACTCTCCCAGCATTAGGAACAGAATAAAGTTCCCTCCATCTCTCCCTCCTTCCCATCCTCATCCCCCCCCTTTTCTCCCTCCCTCCCTCATCCCCTCCTTCCCTCCCTCCTTCTCTTGTTCGTGCTCTCTCTCTCTCCCTCATTCTCCCTCTCCCACTCCCCCACCCTCTCTTCCATTCTCTCTCCCACCCTCTTTCCCTCCCCTCCCCCCTCTCCTTGCCCCCTCACCCCTCTCCTCCTCCCTCTGTCCCCTTCCCCTCACCTACCTTCTCGCCCTTCTCGCACACAGATGGTCACCCAACGTCTTGGTTTCGACACACGAGTCACTATTTTGGGACATGTACAGAGAGGGGGCACTCCCAGTGCCTTCGACCGCATCCTGGTAAGGACTTGTAAGGTGGCGGTACCACCGTAGGGGCAGCAAGGAAGGCGAGTGGGAGTGCCGGGCGAACATGGCAACAGAAGGGATTGATGTGGGAGGAGGCCTTGCGGGGGAGAGCCGTGGGAGCGGGCAATGTCAGTTCATTTTTTTTTGCTCAGGTTGTTGACTTTGATGTTCATTCTACATTTCCTCTCACCCTTCTTTCCCATCCACTCTAATCGAACACCTCTTTATCCACCCATTCCCTGCCACTCTTCCCTGTCCCATCCTGCCTGCCTGCCTTCAACCCTCGCACTCCCACCCCCTCCAACACTTTCTATCCCCCTTCTCAACCCCCTCTTCCTCCCCTTCCTCCTCCCTCACTCTCCCCATCTCTCTCCACCTCCCCCCTCTGCCCCTCTCTCCCACCTCCTGTTACCACTCTCACTTCCCCTCTCTTCACCATACCCCCTCACTCCCCACTCTTGCCCCCTCTCTTCCACACTCTCTGCCCTTCTTTCAATACCTCCTCTCCCCCACACTCTCTCTACCTGCTTTCTAACCCCTCTCCACCCTCTTTCACTCACTTCTCTTACCCTCTCACTCAACCCTCTCTCTGCTCTTCTTTCTCCCCCTCCTCCACTCTCATCCCCTCTCCCCACCTCCACTCTCATTTCCTCTCTGTCCCACCACTCTTTACCCCATCCATCCCTCTCTCCCTTGCTGTATCCCCCTTGATCTCTCCCCTCCCTTTCTTTCTTTTCCCTTCCCTCTCCCCCATCTCACTCCTCCATCCCTGGCTCCTCCCTGCCTACCTCCCCTTGCTCTCTTGCTCACCCTTTCTACCGCTCTCTCCCCCGTCTCCCGCCTCCTTCTCCTCCTCTCTCTCTCTCTGCCTCTCCCCCCAGGGCAGTCGGATGGGAGTGGAGGCAGTCATGGCCCTTTTGGAGGCCACCCCTGCCACCCCAGCTTGTGTGGTGAGTCTGTCAGGGAACCAAACCGTGCGTCTCCCTCTGATAGAGATGGTGCAAATGGTGAGTCTGAACGATGTTGTGGTGGGGGAGAGGAGGGAGGAGGGGATAGTTGGGGGTCATTGGGAAGATCAGAGGGGAGAGATGGGGACTATGAAGGTGAGATTGAGCTGGGAGGAGCTGCAGGGGAAGGTAGAGAGAGAGGTGGAACAGTTGGGGATTGGGGGAGGATGTGGAGTGTGTGGGGGTTAGAGGGAGATGTGGGAAAGTGGGAATGGGATGGGGAGGGAGGGGACAGGGTGTTTGGGGCCGTTGGGGAGATTGGAGTGGTGGGAGGAGGAGCTGATGGGAGGGAGATGGAGGAGGGTGAGCTAAGGTGGGTGAGGATGGTGCTGAGGAAGAATTGAGGTGGTGGAGGGATGTGAGGAGGGTTAAACAAGGAGATGGGTGGATGTGATGAGGTGGAGAGGAGGGGATGGGGAAGATGTTGAGCGAGGAAGAGGTGTTATAGTTACTTGGTTTGGTGTTGAGGCTACGAGGAAGCACAAATTACTTTGACCCCCTCCCAAAGTCTGTGAGGTGGCTCTGTGGGTCGGGAGTGATGGTGGACTGGTGGGTGGTGAGCGGATGGACCCCGTGACGTCTGTTTTCCTCTCAGACGAAAGATGTTACCAAGGCAATGGAGGAGAAACGGTTCAGCGAAGCCATGAAACTCAGAGGAAGGTGATTGCTACCTTTGGTTTGGAATGTGGAATCGTTGGTGGAGGGGGGTGGGGAGGGGAGGATACGAATGGGGGAATGGTGAAGGAGGGGTTTTGGCCAAGGGCCTGGGGTGTGAGCTGTGGTAGACAAGCAGTTTGGTCATTGTCCAGAGCTGTTCCTCTCCATTTGCCCCTTTCCCCACCCCATCTCTCTGGAACTTGCATCCCACACCAAGCTCTCCAGGAGAAGGACCTTCACCCCCTTGTTTCTACAGCTCCAACCTCCCTTCTCCACACAGAATATGTTATCCCAAAGCCTCCACCACCTCCAACTATGGATTGGATTTGTACCATGTACTGTGATACAGTGTCCTCCACACTGTTCATACAGAACAGATAATTACACCGTGTACTGAGGTAGAACAAGGTAAAGCAATAATAGCATGCAGTTACAGAGAAAATACAGAGCAGACAATAAGGTGCAGGATCATCATCATAATGTGCCGTGTCATGGTCTTACCATGATTGTTCTTGGCAATTTTTTCTACAGAAGTGGTTTGCCATTGCCTTCTTCTGGGCAGTGTCTACACAAGATGGGTGACCCCAGCCATTATCAGTACTCTTCAGAGATTGCCTGCCTGGCGTCAGCGGTCACATAACCAGGATGTGATGTGCACCACCTGCTCCCATGGCTTTATGTGACCCTGATGGGCAGGGGTTTGGCTAAGCAGATGAAACATCTTGCCCAAGGGTGACCTGCAGGCTAGTAGGGAGAATGAGCACCTTACACCTCCTTTGGTGGAAACGTATCTCCACCCTGCCACCCAAGATCATAACGAGGTAGTTTGGAATTGGTTTATACAGTGAAAAGTTTGTCTTACATACTGTTCCACCAGATCTGATCATTACATGGTGCATCAGGGTAGAACAAGGTAAAACAATAACAATGCAGAATGAATCTATGGAGTCCTGAAGAAGAGTATCCACATGAAACGTCAACTGTTCACTCTTTTCCATAGATGCTGCCTGACTTGCTGAGTTCCTCCAGCATTTTGTGTGTGTTGCTTTGGATTTTCAGCATCTGCAGACTTACTCGAGTTTATAAAACAATAATTATTATGTATGCGCGGAGCAAGAAGGATTTAACTTTTTTTTTACTGAGCCATGTTAGCCACTGCATACTCTGAGCGATTTCCAGTGCGGGAGCGCAGCACCGGGCCCGCTGAGACGAAAACCGCGCAAAAAGTCCAACAGCACAAATTTCGCTACTTGACCATGATAATGCCGTATTTTTGTTTCATTGCATCTTGCTTGCCGCAAAATCACGCCTGGACGGCTGGCTTTAGGAGATCGAATCTGGTGTCGGAAGTGCGTTTAAGCATTATTTCAATGGATGATGCACCTGTGAATTCGTTTGCGGGAACCCGGTAATAGAAAAGGAAATGGCTTACTTTTATCATTAAGTCACCGTGTGTTTGTAAAGGTTTCGTTTCACTGTCCATTCTGCTCGTCAAATAAGGCATTTGTCAAGGCCGAACTGCTGACGGATACCAAATGTGGCAAAACAGACCGCAGTTTAGTGATGGTACTTGTAGAGGAACATGACGAATTAGTGGGCAATCTCTCTAACCACATCGAATGACCAAAATGTGTCCCCAGCACAGTCCAAAATAATTGATGTGGATGCGCTTCCACGGGGAATCGGGCCAGACCCATGGTTTAAAACGTGGGGGGGGGGGGGGGTCTTTGGTAATGCTTTTTGGGTTTGCTGACATCTACAGCTTGATGAACACCAGGCTCTTAATACTGGTGTCCATTTTAAGCAAAATCACACAATAGGATAAATCTTTTTTTTTAACTGAGTCATGTTAGCCGTTGTACACACTGTGAAACTTAGCGACGAACCCGGGCCCACCGGGACAAAAATGTGCTCATTCGAAAGCCCGCGCAAAAAGTGAGCTTTCCGCACGTCTGGGGCCCAATCGATTCAATGGGCGATCGATCGCATGCGCACTTGCCATATTCTCGCAATCAATCCAATAAAATTCATCCCTCCCGCTATAGATGGGAACCACAGAGGAAGGAAATAACTGAGAAAAAAACATGAAATGTCCATCCTGCTTGGTACTGATGAAGTGGCCGGTGCACCCCGTGGACCGCCACTGGAGGGCAGCTTCTCTCTATGCCTTCCTGGTGAATCTTCTCTTGGTGAAGCGTTCTTGGTTCATGTGCAGGGACGCCAGATTCATCAGCGGAGGACGCTGCTGTCGCTTCCCTGAGACCCTGTCAGATCACTGGCCAGTATGATCAAATATCGCCGTTTGTCAGCTCAAATTCTGCCACTCGACCGTGATAATGCCAGACGGCTTCATTCTTTCTGGGAGACGCGCGTGTAGACTGTGTGTGTGTGTGTTTGGCACCAAACATTCACAACCTTTGCTTCATGGCCTCTTGCTTGTCGCAAATTCGCTCCTGGACAGCTGGCTGTAGGTGATCTAATCTGGTGTGTGAAGTGCGCTTAATTCGGCGGGCGAGGCACCTGTGAATTCGTTTGGGATCGCCCGATAATGGAAAAGAAAACGGCTTAATTTTGTCAGGTCCGCCCGTGTTGGTTTAGAAAGATCTTGTTTCACTGTTTGCACTGCTCGCTCTGCCAGGCAATTTAATATTGCGTGATATGGACCCATAACATTCTTTTCCACAAACACCTTGAATTATTCACTTGTGAAAACTGGACTATTATCGGATAATGATCATTTCCGAAATACCAAAGGTGGTGAAGACCGACCTCTTAGTGATGCGGAGTAGTTGTGGACGAATATGATGCCTCTATCCACCTCGAATGGGCATTCACAATAACCAGAAACGTGTCCTCAGCATGGTCCAAAATAAACGATGTGGATGGTTTAAGGTGGGATTGGAGGGCGGGGGCGGCGGGGGGGGGGGTCTTTGGCAATATTTTTTGGGTTTGCTGACAAATATGGTTTGATGAACACCATGCTCTTAATATCGGTGTCCATTTTAAGCAAAATCACACATAACTACTTGCCAATGCCTTCATTCTCACCACACCTGGATGAGCATCATACAAACGCTTGCGGCCTGGGGTGGGAGAACCACTACATGACCGCTCCATAATATGCAGCCATCCTGCAGGCTCAGTTCATGTTGTTGGTTTGTGAATGGTTGAAATTAGGGTGGGGAGCTGGTGGGCTAGCCGACATCTAGTTCTCTTTTCACCTGTGGCAGGAGTGGATCCCGGGCGGTCAAGGATGTCTCCGATTGGGTCCACTCCATTCTAAAGGGCAGTCAGAAGTCGTATCAGAACCAATGACAGATAGGAAATGGAAGGAGGTCCTGAAGAGACAATATAGGAAACAATAGAGACAATATAAGAAAGTTGAAAAGCAGGACCTCTCGGGTATTAATCTCTGGATTGCTGCCTGTGACATTGCCAGTGAAGATAAGAATATGATGATTTGGCAAGTGAGGAATTGGTGCAGGGGGCAGAATTTCAGATTTTTTAATCATTGGGATTGCTTCTGGGAAAGGTATGACCTGTACAAAAAGAACGGTTTACACCTAAATCAGAGGGGGACCAATATCCTTGCTGGCAGGTTTGCTAGAGCTGTTGGGGAGGGTTTAAACTAATTTGGTGGGGGGGGGGTCGAGGGTGGGTGGAAATCGGAGCGATAGGGCAGGCAATGGGACAGTTGGTATACAAGCAGATGCAGCATTTAGTGAGACTGTGAGGAAGGACAGGCAGTTGGGCATCTCTGAGACATGGCTGAAAGATCATAGTTGGGAGCTTAACATCCAAGGATGCACATTGTATTGAAAGACAGGCAGGTAGACAGAGAGGGTGGGGTGGCTCTGTTGGTAAAAAATGAAATTAAATCATTAGAAAGAGGTGACATAGGATCAGAAGATGTAGAATCCTTGAGGGTAGAGTTAAGAGGCTGCAAGGGCAAACAGACCCTGATGGGAGTTATATACAGACCTCTGAACAGTAGTCAGGATATGGGGTACAAATTACAATGGGAGATGGAATGGGCATGTCTGAAGGACAATGTTACAACAGTCATGGGGAATTTCAATATGCAGGTACATTGGTGCTGAATCCCAAGAGAGAGAATTTGTAGAATGTTTTTTAGAGTAGCTTGTCATTGAGCCCACTCAGGAAAAAGACAATTCTGGATTGGGTGTTGTGTAATGAACCAGATTTGATTAGGGTAAAGGAACCCTTAAGAGGCAGTGACCACAATGTGACAGAATTCACCTTGCAGTTTGAAAAGGAGAAGCTAAAATCAGATGTATCAGTATTACAGTGGAGTAAAGTGAATTACAGATGCATGAGAGAGGAGTTGGCCAAAATTGATTGGAAGGGGACACCAGCAGGAATGATGGCAGAACAGCAATAGCTGGAGTTTCGGGGAGAAATTCAGAAGGCAGAGGATAGATGCATCCCAAAAAGAAAGAAGTATTCTAAAGGGAGAATGAGGCAACCCTGGCTGACAAGGGAAGTCAAAGACAGCATAAGAGCAAAAGAAAGGGCATATAATATAGCAAAAGAATATCGGGATGGTAGAGGATGGCAAGCTTTCGAAACCGATGGAAGACAATTAAAGAGGCAGTCCAAAGAGAAAAGATGAAATATGAAAGGTCAAATAGACAATAATATAAAAGAGGATACTAAAAATTTTTTTTTGGATACATAAAGTGTAAAAGAGAGATGAGAGTGGATAATAGACCGCTGGAAAATTACGCTGGAGAGGTAGTAATGGAGTACAAAGAAATGGCAGATGAACTCATTAAGTATTTTGCACCAGTCTTCACTGTGGAAGACACCAGTAGTGTGACAGAAATTCGAGAGTGTCAGGGGAAGTTGCTGTTACTAGGGAGAAGGTTCTTGGGAAGCTGAAAGGTCTGAAGGTAGATAAGTCACCTGGACCAGATGGACTCCACCCCAGTGTTCTGAAAGAGGTAGCTGAAGAGATTGTTGAGGATTTTTCTAGAATCACTAGATTCTGGATTGGTTCTGGAAAATTGGAAAATTACAAATGTCTCTCCACTCTTCAAGAAGTGAGGGAAGTAAAATGCAGGAAACTATAGGCTAGTTAGCCTGACTTCAGTGGTTGGGAAGATGTTAGTGTCCATTATTAACAATGAGATTACGTGGTACTTGAGGGACATGGTAAAATAGGCTGAAGTCAGCATGGTTTTGAGGAAATATTGTTCTGTCAAAAAATTTAAACAAGGGGGTTGCCTAAGATAATTTGAGAGAATGTAGTTGGATGAGATTCAGCAACATACTGAACTATAGGCCTGTTTAAATTTTTTGACAGAACAATATTTCCTCAAAACCATGCTGACTTCAGCAGATGTTGTTTACTTGAATTATCAGGCAGGCTTTGACAAGGTGCTGTACATGAGGCTGATTAACAAGCCACAAGCCCATAGTATTACAAGAAAGATTCTAGCATGGATAAAGCAGTGGCTGATTGGCTGCTGATGACTAGAGGTGTTCCACAAGGGTCGGTATTGGGACCACTTCTTTTTACATTATATGTCAATGACTTGGATGACAGAATTGATGGCTTTGTGGCCAGGTTTGTGGAAGATACGAAGATAGATGGAGGGGTAGGTAGTGTTGAGGAAGCAGGGAGTCTGCAGAAGGATTTAGACAGATTAGGAGAATGAGCAAAGAAGTAGCACATGGAATACAGTGTCAGGAAGTGTATCGTCATGCAGTTTGGTAGAAGACTACTTTCTAAATGCAGAGCAATTTCAGAAATCATAGGTGAAAAAGGACTTGGGAGTACTTGTGCAAGTTGAGTTGGTGGTGAGGAAGGCAAATTCAATGTCAGCATTCATTTCGAGAGGACGGGAATATAAAAGCAAGGATGTAATACTGAAGCTTTATAATGCATAGGTCAGACTGCACTTGGAGTATTGTAAGCTGTGTGGGGCCCGTTATCTTAAAAAAAAATGTGCTGACAATCAAGACAATACAAAGGAGGTTTGTGAGATTGATGCTGGGAATGAAAGGATTGACATATGAGGAGTGTTTGATGACTCTGGTTCTGTTGAAGTTTAGAAGAGTGAGGGAGGGGGTGGAGAGCTCATTGAAACCTATCAGATAAGGAAAAGCCTGGAAAGAGTGGATGTGAAGATGATGTTTCCTATAGCGGGAGAGTCTAGGACCAGAGGACACAACATCAGAGTAGAGGGATGTTCCTTCAGAGCAGAGATGAGGAATTTCTTTAACTAGAGGGTGGAAAATCTGTGGAATTTATTGCCACAGATAGCTGAGGAGGCCAAGCCATTGGGTATATTTAAATCGGAGGTTGATAGGTTCTTGATTAATCAGGGTGTCAAAGATTACAGGGAGAAGGCAGGAGAATGGGATTGAGAGGGATAATCTTCTTCTTCTGGCTATTCATTCCATAGGATGATGATGGTTCCTTTCATTCAGTTAGTGGGGTGGTACCCCACTCCTCAGAAAGGAACAGCGTGTGTGTGAGTGGATTTTAGGTGAGTAGGGGGTTGCACAGGTCCAGACCCACCCTCTCGACATCCCCTCCCGGATCCAGCGGCATGGTGGGGTCCAAGACGGCTGGGGGAAGTTCTGTTGCAGTGAATGGCCAGACCAAGCTTCGATGCAAGGGATGCCCTTTCCACACTTCACGGCACATGTTTGCTAGATGGCCGTTGACCCTACGAGAGGGTCCATCCGCCCTTTGACAGGTCTTGTTTTTCATCCTGCAGGGTGTCTAGCCACCCTCCTCACCAGGCAGGCCTGGTGGGGGAGCCGGTTTAGTCGCCGACCGCTCGACCATGCGACAGGTAGTACTGGGTTACATGGTACCAGTAGCACTCAGACAAGAGGGATAATAAATCAGCCATGATGGAATAGCAGAGCAGACATGGGCTGAATGGCCTAATTCTGCTCCTATATCTTATGGTCTTATAGATTGTAAGGTTAAGGGTCCGACTTGTCATAGAAGAGTTCTGTTCAGGAATCTGATCACAGTGGGGTAGAGGCTGTCCTTGAGCCTGGTGGATCGTGCTTTCAGGCTTTTGTATCTTCTGCCCGATGGGAGAGGGGAGAAGAGAGAATGTCCGGTGTGGGTGGGGTCTTTGATTATTCTGGCTGCTTCACTGAGCAGTGAGAAGTGTAGACAGAGTCCATGGAGGGGAAGTTGATTTCTGTGATGTGCTGAGCTATGGCCACAACTCTCTGCAGTTTCTTGTGGTCACAGGTAGAAAGATATCCTTTCTCTCTGGTCCAATTAGAGTTTTCTATTAGAATCTTAGAATCACACCACACAGATAAAGGTCCTTCAGCCCAACTGGTCCATGCCGACTGTGTAGCCCAGTGAGCTAGTCCCATCTGCCCGCCTTTGGCCCACAGTCCTCTAAACTTCTCCTATCCGTGTACTTATCTAGATGTCCCTGAAACATTGCTAATCTGTCCGCCTCAACAAAGAAGATTATCGCAGGTTACAACGGGACATTGACAGAATGCTGAGCTGGGCTAAGAAGTGGTAGATTGAGCTCAATCCAGGAAAAAATGTGAAATAATTCACTTTGGAAGGTTGGATTTGAAGGCAGAATACAAAGAGCAGAGGGATCTTGGAGTCCACATCCATAGATCCCTCAAAGTTGCTGTGCAAGTTGGTAGGGTTGTTAAGAAGATGTATGTGGTGTGCTGGTCTTCATTAGTCGGGGGATTGAGTTCAAGAGTCATGAGGTAATGTTGCAGCTCTTTAAAACCCTGGTTAGACCACACTTGGAATATGATAACACATACAAACTGCTGGAGGAACAGTTGACATTTCGGGCTGAAACCCTTTGACAGGACTGGAGAAAAAAAGCTGAGGAGCAGATTTAAAACGTAGGGGGCAGAGAAACACAAGGTGATAGGTGAAACCTGAAGGGGGAAGGATGAAGTAAAGAGCTGGGACATTGACTAGTGAAAGAGACAGAAGGCCATGGAAGAAAGAAAAGGGGGGAGGAGCACCAGAGGGAGGTGATTGGCAGACAGGGAGATAAAGTGAGAGAGGGAGAAGGGAATGGGGAATGGTGATGGAGAGGTGGGGGGCATTACTGGAAGCTTGAGAAGTCAATGCTCATGCCAATAGGTTGGAGGCTACCCACATGGATTATAAGGTGTTGTTCCTCCAACCTGAGTGTGGCCTCATCGCAACAGTAGAGGAGGATTGACACCAGAATGGGAACGGGAAGTGGAATTAAAATGGGTGGCCACTGAAAGATCCCGCTTTTTTTGGCATACTGAGCATAGGTGCTAGGCGAAGCAGTCTCCCAATCTACGTCGGGTCTCACTGATGTACAGGAGGCCACACTAGGAACACCGGACACAGTAGATGACCCCAACAGACTCACAGGCAAAACGTCACCTCACATGGAAGAACTGTTGGGGACTGAATGGTAGTGAGGGAGGAAATGTAGGGGCAGGTGTAGCGCTTGTTCCACTTGCACGGAAAAGGTGTCTCTTCCTTGGAGTATGGTGTTCAGTTCTGGTCACATTATTATAGGAAGGATGTGGAAGCTTTAGAGATGGTGCAGAGGAGATTTACCAGGATCCTGCCTGGATTAAAGAGCATATCTGATGAGGAAAAGTTGAGTGAACTAGGGGTTTTCTCTTTGGGGCAAAGGAGAGTGAGAGGTGATTTGATAGAGATGTACAGGATGATGAAAGGCATAGAACAAGTAGGTAACCAGTGCCTTTCTACAAAAGAAGAAATGGCTAATACTAGGGAGCATAGTTTTAAGGTGAGTGGAGAAAAGTACGGGGAGAGATGTCAGAGGTAGGTTTTTATTTACATGGAAAATAGTGGAAGTGTGGAGGCGGATACATTAGGGACTTTTAAGAAACTTAGATAGGCACATGGATAATGGAAAGATGGAGGACCATGTGGAAGAGAAGGGTTAGATTGATCCAGGAGTAGGTTCAAAGGTCATGGGCCGAAGGTGTTGTAGTGTTCTATGTTCAACTACTGTTTCTGGCAGTTCATTCCAAATATGCACCAACCTCTCTGTGAAGAAAATTTCCCTGACGTTCCTTTTAAATCTCTCATCTCTGATCTTAAACCTGTGTCCTTTTGTTTTTACCCCACCCCCACCCCCCAGGAAAAGACTGTACTTTCACTCTGTCTATCCCCTCATGACATTATATATATACCTCTATCAAGTTGCCTCCTCAATCTCCTAAATTCCAGGGAATAAAGTTTACAGTTGCGCTACCACTCCTTATAACTCAGACCTCCAGGTCCAGGGAACGTTCTGGTAAATCTTTTTTGCACCCTTTCTAGTTTAATAAAATCTTTCCTGTAACAGGGCAAATTGTGGAGGGTGGGAGCGGGTAGGGTGGAAGGAAAGCAGGGAGGGGTAGAGACACAATGAAAACTGTTCCTCACTCCTCTCCCTTGCTGACCTTATCTCCTCTCTCACTTCCCCATCACCCACCTCATATCCCAACACACTCTTCCTCCCTCCCCTCTGACCTCTTGCCCCTCCCCTGACTCCTTAATGCTCACCCTCCCCTGCCTCAACCCTCCTTCTTTACCTCTGTCTCCACTCTTATCCCTTCCTTCTCATCCCTCCCCCCTCATTCTTCAAAGCTCACCCCTCACCCTCTGCTCCTCACCCCTCCCCCTCTGCACAGGAGTTTTGAGAACAACTGGGACACTTATCGACTCCTCTCGCACTACGACCTTCCCTCCACCAAGGTAAGTGAGGGCGAGTCTTCCGGACCCAGGGGTGGGAGGAAGGAAGGTCCCACACCCAGGGTGTGGTTGGGATGGAATCCTCTGGGTGTAGGGAGGGAGCCAGGAGTGGGGAAAGACTGCCTGATGCATAGGCAGGGTTTGATGGGGCGGGAGTAAGAAAGGGAGAGAGGGGTGTATCTGTGGTAGTCCCTGTCTACAGGGTTGTTTTGTGACAGCAACTCAGTGACTGTCCCCCACTTCTTCCCTTCCCCACACTTCCCTCCCCACTCTCTCCCTATTCTGCCCCCTCCCACCTCTCTTTCCCCATCTGTATCACCTCTCTCACCCCCATTTTCCCCAATCTCCCCCTCTCTCACCCCTCCTCTTTCTTACCCCCCTTCTCTCTATCACTTCCCCTCCCTCCTTCTCCCCTCTTCCACCCTCCCCCAGAGTAACTTCACCCTGGCAGTGATGAACGTGGGGGCTCCTGCAGCCGGCATGAATGCTGCTGTCCGATCCGCCATCCGCGTTGGGTTGACACAGGGACACAAGATGTTGGTTGTCCACGATGGCTTTGAGGGCCTGATCAATGGAGCGGTGAGTGACTTTCGGCATTTGGGAATCCCCTGGAGCTGGGGAGCTTGAACCTACAATTGGATCCTAAAATCTGGAAACTGGATCCTGGATTCTGTATCCTAGTGCAGCACATAACAGGCCCTTCGGTCCACAATGTCTATGCCTAACACAATGTCAAATTAAACTAAATTTGTTCTGCTTCTCTCTCCATTCCCTGCACATCCACATGTCCATCTAACAGATTATTTAGATGCCTCTATTGTATCTGCCTCCACCGCTACCCCTAGCAGCATATTCCAGACATCCATTGCTCTTTTTAAAAAAAAAACTTGCCTCACACATCTCCTTTGAACTTAACCCTTCTAGTATCAGATTTCTGAACCCTGGGGAAAAGATACCTGTCTACTCTATCTATGCTTCTCATGATCTACTCTATCTATGTCTCTGGCTGTCTATTTGATCTCTGCCTCTTATCACCTTGTACACCTCTATTAAGTCACCTCTCACCCTCTTTCACTCCAGAGAGAAAAGCCCCAGCTCACTCAACCTTTCCTCATAAGACATGCTCTCTAATCCAGACAGCATCCTGGTAAATCTCCTCTGCACCCTCTCTAAAGCTTCCACATCCTTCCTATTATGTGGTGACCAGAACTGAACACACTATTCCAGGTGTGGTCTAACCAGGGTGATGAATTCAATCCTCTGACTAATGGGTTTGAGAGGGAAAATAAATCAGCCATGATCAAATGATGGAGCAAATTCAATAGGCTGAAAAGCTGAATCCTGCTCCTATGTCTTATGGTTTTAATGAAGTCCAACACACCATACAGCTTTTTAACCACCCTATCAACTTGTGAGGCAACTTTGAGGGATCTCTGGATGTGGACCCCTAGGTCCCTCTGTTCCTCCACACTGCTAAGAATCCTGCCATTAACCCGCATTCTGCCTTCAAACTCGACTTTCCAAAGTGAATCACTCACACTTCGCCGGGGTGAACTCCATCTGCCATTTCTCAGTCCAGCTCTGTATCCTGTCAATGTCCCATTGTAACCTATGATAACCTTCTCCACTATCCACAACTCCACCAACCTTCATGTCATCTGCAAATTTACTAACCCACCCTTCCACTTCCTCATCCAAATCATTTATAAAAATAACAGAGCACAGGTCCCAGAACAGATCCCTGGGGAACACTACTAGTCACCATTGTCCAGGCAGAGTAACTCTGCATCTACAATCACCCTCTGCCTTTCATAAGCAAGCTAATTCTGAATCTACAGAATCCTGACTTTCTGAATGAGCCTATCATGGGAAACCTTATCAAACACCTTACTAAAATCTGTACACACCACATCCACTACCTTTCTTTCATCAATTTGTTTTGACACTTCCTCAAAGAATCTATTCAGGCTCCTGAGGCATAACCTGCCCCTCACAAAGCCATGCTGACGATTCTGAATCAAACTATGCTTCTCCAAATGTTCATAAATCCTGTCTCTAAGAATCATCTCCAATAGTTTGCCCAGTACTGAAGTAAGACTCACTGGTCTATAATTCCCAGCATTATCCCTACTCCCTTTTTTGACCCAAGAAATAACATTTGCCACCCACCAGTCACCTGCGGCCAGTGAAGACACAAAGATCATCACCAAGGACGCAGCAACCTTTTCCCTTGCTTTTCATAGTAACCTGGGGGTATATCCTGTTCAGCCCAGGGGACATATCTAGCCTAATGTTTTTCCAAAGGAACAAGAGGCCTTTATGAACCTTTGTCTGTGCTGTGAGATTCTAAGAATAATAGAAACTATAATTGGACCAGAAAGCATAGGGTGTGGAGAAAAGATATCTTTCTACCAGTGACCGCAAAAACAAACTGTGAAGAGTTGTGGACACAGCTCAGCACATCACAGAAACCAGCCTCCCCTCCATGGACTCCGTCCACACTTCTCACTGTCTCAGTAAAACAGCCAGAATAATCAAAGACCCCACCCACCCCGGACATTTGTTCTTTGCCCCTCTCTATCTGTAACTGTGACACTTTATTCTGCATTCTGGTATTGTTTTACCTTGTTCCACCTCAACACACTGTGTAATGATCTGATCTGTGTGAAGAGTGTGCAAGACAAGCTTTTCATTGTATCTCAGTACATATGCCAATAAACCTGTTCCAATTCCACACCAACACCTTGGGTACCAGAGTAAATCTGAGGGTGGGGAGCCTGAGGTGGACAATCCATGTTCCAAGCCTATACTGGTATCTGTCCCCCACTTTTCCTTCACTACATTTATGACTGCATTGGCACTGCTTCCTGCATGCATGCTGAGCTCGTTGACTTATTAACTTTGCCTCCAACTTTCACCCTGCCCTCATGTTTACCTGGTCTATTTCCGACACCTCCCTCCCCTTTCTAGATCTTTCTGTCTCTATCTCTGGAGACAGTTTATCCACTGATGTCTACTATAAGCCTACTGACTCTCACAGCTATCTGGACTATTCCTCTTCTCACCCTGTCTCTCGCAAAAATGCCATCCCCTTCTCGCAATTCCTCCATCTCCACCGCATTTGCTCTCAGGATGAGGCTTTTCATTCCAGGACGAGGGAGATGTCTTCCTTTTTTAAAGAAAGGGGCTTCCCTTCCTCCACCATCAACTCTGCTCTCAAACGCATCTCCCCCATTTCATGCACATCTGCTCTCACTCCATCCTCCCGGCACCCCACTAGGAATAGGATTCCTCTTGTCCTCACCTACCAACCCACCAGCCTCCGGGTCCAACATATTATTCTCCGTAACTTCCGCCACCTCCAACAGGATCCCACCATTAAGCACATCTTTCCCTCCCCCCCCCTGCATTCCGCAGGGATCGCTCCCTACGCAACTCCCTTGTCCATTCGTCCCCCCCATCCCGCCCCACCGATCTCCCTCCTGGCACTTATCCTTGTAAGCGGAACAAGTGCTTACACATGCCCTTACACGTCCTCCCTCACCACCATTCAGGGCCCCAGACAGTCCTTCCAGGTGAGGCGATACTTCACCTGTGAGTCGGCTGAGGTGATATACTGCGTCCGGTGCTCCCGATGCGGCCTTCTATATATTGGTAAGACCCGACGCAGACTGGAAGATCATTTTGCTGAACACCTACGCTCTGTCCGCCAGAGAAAGCAGGATCTCCCAGTGGCCACACATTTTAATTCCACATCCCATTCCCATTCTGATATGTCTATCCGCGGCCTCCTCTACTGTAAAGATGAAGCCACACTCAGGTTGGAGGAACAACACCTTATATTCCGTCTGGGTAGCCTCCAACCTGATGGCATGAACATTGACTTCTCAAACTTCTGCTAATGCCCCTCCTCCCCCTCGTTACCCCATCCGTTATTTATTTATACACACATCCTTTCTCTCACTCTCCTTTTTCTCCCTCTGTCCCTCTGACTATACCCCTTGCCCATCCTCTGGGTTCCCCCCCCCCTTTTCCTTCTCCCCGGACCTCCTGTCCCATGATCCTCTCGTATCCCCTTTGCCAATCACCTGTCCAGCTCTTGGCTCCATCCCTCCCCCTCCTGTCTTCTCCTATCATTTCGGATCTCCCCCTCCCCCTCCCACTTTCAAACCTCTTACTAGCTCTTCCTTCAGTTAGTCCCTGATGAAGGGTCTCGGCCCAAAACATCGACTGTTCCTCTTCCTAGAGATGCTGCCTGGCCTGCTGCGTTCACCAGCAACTTTTATGTGTCTAGCCTGAGGTGGAGTTAGTCCTTGCATTCCACATCCTCCACATTACCTCTCCACTGTCTACAGGTCAGGAGTGTGATGGAACACTCCTCACCTGCCCGGGTGGAGAGTAATCCATGTACTCCGACATCCACCACATTATCTTTCATAAGACTGTAAAGTATAGGAGATGATTTAGGACATTCAGAACATGTGATAATATACCAATACAGTACCAATTTGGTGAGAGTGTTTGGCATCTGAGGGGAGAAGGTGGACTCAGGTGGGTGGGGAGAGGCTGATCTTCCTGATGGGTCTGGGAGTGAATCAAGAACTGGGGATGGAATAGGGATAGGAGAAGGAAGAAAAAGTGGGAGGGGGTGAATCTTCAAATGTAGGTGAGGAGGGGTCCCTTCCAAGGGATGTTGGTTTATCTCATGAATCCTCCACCACCCCAGCCCTTCAGAGACAGGATGGAGGAGATGTCTGAGTTACGTCGAAGTGGGTGTGTGAGTGAGTGAGGAGGGGATGAAGTGATTCACTTCGATTGTTTCCCTGCAGATCGAAGAGTTCGGCTGGGCTCAGGTCAGTGGCTGGACTGGAACAGGGGGAGCAAGCCTGGGAACCAAACGGTGAGTGGTGTCCTGAGGTAGGGTGGGGATGGGGGAGTAGGAGGGGCTGGTGTGAGAGAGGGAGTCGGGAGGGAAGGGGAAGGTGGAGGAGTGGAGGAAGAGGGAGATAGGTGGGGTTTGGGCAGGTAGGGGGTGGGAGGTGGATGACTGGAGGGACACACATGTATACTGATGTGGCAAAATTAATCTCTTCCCCATACTTTCTTTCCCACCATCACTTCCCTCTCCTCTCTCCTTCCCTCTTCTGCTCCCCCTCTTCTCTCTCCCTCTCCCCTCTACTCCCCCCTCCTTATCACCCCTCTCCTCCTCCCCCGCTTCCTTCTCCACCTCCCACCTCCTTTCCTCCCCCTCCCTCCCTCTCTTCTCTCTCTCTCTCTCTCTCTCAGGGTGCTACTGCCAAACACTGGCCTGAGATTGTTAAAAACATCACCAAGTTCGGCATCAACGGACTCCTCATCATTGGAGGTTTTGAGGTGTGAGGGAGGAGAGGGACTGGGGAGGGCGAGGAGGGGAGCAAACCCTCTTGACACACTGACTCTTCCCTTTCTGCCTAACCCACTCTCCCTCTCTCTCGCCCCCTCCCTTTCCTCTCTCTCTCCTCTTTCTCCTTGCCCTCCCTGCCACCACCTTCTCTCACCTCACCCCTCACCTCCCTCTCCCTGTCCCTCTCTCTCCCTTCTCCCTCCCCATCTCCCCCCTTAGCCCCTTTCTCTCTCTCCACCTTCTCTCACCTCACCCCTCACCTCCCTCTCCCTGTCCCTCTCTCTCCCTTCTCCCTCCCCATCTCCCCCCTTAGCCCTTTCTCTCTCTCCACCTTCTCTCACCTCACCCTCACCTCCCTCTCCTGTCCCTCTCTCTCCCTTCTCCCTCCCCATCTCCCCCCTTAGCCCCTTTCTCTCTCTCCACTTCTCTCCTTTCTCTCCCTAACCCCATACTCTCCCCGGCTCTCTCCTTCTCTCTCTCCCCTCTCACCCTCCTCCATCTCTCCGTAGGCATTTTTGGGCGCTCTGGAGCTTCTGGGACGGACGCTCCCACTATGAGGAGCTGTGCATTCCCAGTGTTGGTCATCCCTGCCACTGTCTCCAACAACGTTCCAGGCTCCGACTTCAGCATTGGGGCAGATACAGCCCTCAATGCCATCACCTCCGTGAGTCCAAGGGCCCATGCCAAAACCATTTAAACTGCTTACTCTCATTGACCAGCACTGACATCATTGCCTTCCACACCCCTACTGAAAACTGCAAGGGTAAAAAAAACATAATGGAAATCATATATGACAGACGTGGGGTTGAGATTGCAAATTGAGCTGGAAAAGGCATGTAATAAAGATAATGACACAACTGTAATGGGGGAATGCAAGGGTATTAGGAAAATTAGGTTTGGTGTCGGATTGCAAGAGGGAGTTTGTTGAATGCCTACAAGATGGCTTTTTAGGGCAGCTTGTGTTTGATCCTACTTGGGGAAAGCCTATCTTAGATTGGGTGTTGTGTAATAACCCAGATTTTATTAGGGAGCTTAATGTAAAGGAACTCTTAGGAGACAGTGACCATAATGTGAACTGAATTCGTACTGTAATTTGAGAGCGAGAAGCATAACTCTCTTTCTCTCTCCTTCTCCCCCTCCCCCCCACCCCCAGACTTGTGACAAGATTAAGCAGTCAGCAGCGGGGACCAAGCGGAGGGTGTTTGTCATTGAGACGATGGGGGGGTTACTGTGGCTACCTGGCCACCATGGCCGGACTGGCAGCGGGCGCTGATGCAGCTTACATCTTTGAGGAGCAGTTCTCCATCCACGACCTTCAGGTGGCGGGGGGAGAGGGTGTAGAAAAGGGGGCAGGGGGGTGGGAGGAAGAGATTGAGGGGGGGGAGGAGTTAATAAGGATGGGAGGGTGTTGGGAGGAAGGGGGGAGGGTGTTGGGAGGAAGGGAGGGGGATGTTGGGTGGAAGGGAGGGGGATGTTGGGAGGAAGGAGGGGGATGTTGGGAGGAAGGAGGGGGAGGGGGGAGCAAGGAGGGAAGTGGAAAGAGGGGGGAGGGGAGGGAGGAGGAGAGGGGGAGGGAGGAGGGAAGAGAGGGGGAGGGGGGAGGGGGAGAGGGGGAGGGAGGAGGAGGGGGAGGGGAGAGGGAGGAGGAGGGGGGAGGGGAGAGGGGAGAGGGAGGAGGAGGGGGAGGGGAGAGGGAGAGGGAGGAGGAGGGGAGGGGAGAGGGAGAGGGAGAGGGAGGAGGGGGGGAGGGGAGAGGGAGAGGGGAGAGGAGGGGGAGGGGAGAGGGAGAGGGAGAGGGAGGAGGAGGGGGAGAGGGAGGAGGAGGGGAGGGGAGAGGGAGAGGGAGGAGGAGGGGGAGGGGAGAGGGGGAGGGAGGAGGAGGGGGAGGGGAGAGGGGGAGGGAGGAGGAGGAGGGGGGGGAGGGAGAGGGGGAGGGAGGAGGAGGGGGGGAGGAGAGAGGGAGGGGGGAGAGAGGAGGGAAGATTGGAGGGAGGAAGGGAGAGAGAGGAAGGTTGGGAGGAAGGAAGGTTGGGAGGAGGAAGGAAGGGTGGGGGAGGTTCGGATAAGGAGGGGAGGGAGAGTGGAGGAAGGAGGGGAGGGGAGAGTGGGAGGAAGGAGGGGTGAGGGGAGGAAGGAGGGGGTGAGGGGAGGAAGGAGGGGGTGGGGAGGAAGGAGGGGGTGGGGGGGAGGATGGGGGGTGAGGGGAGGGGAGATGGACGGATGGGGGTGAGGTGAGGGGTGGTGAGGTGAGGGAGGGAGGATGGGGAGGTGAGGGGAGGGAGGATGGGGAGGTGAGGGGAGGGAGGATGGGGAGGGGAGGGAGGATGGGGATGTGAGGGGAGGTGAGGAAGGATGGGGTGTGAGGGGGGGAGGATTGGGGGTGAGGGGAGGGAGGATGGAGGATTGGGGATGAGGGGATGGAGGATTGGGGGTGAGGGGGATGGAGGATGGGGAGGTGAGGTGAGAATGGGGAGCTGAGGGGAGGGGTGGGGAGCTGAGGGGAGGGGTGGGGAGGTGAGATGAGGGGAGGGAGGAAGGAGCATGGGGAGGTGAGGGGAGGGGAAGGAGCATGGGGAGGTGAGGGGAGGGGAGGGAGGAGAGGAGAGAGGGGAGGGAGGAGGAGGAGAGAGGGGAGGGAGGAGGAGGGAGAGGGGAGGGAGGAGGAGGGGGGAGGGGGAGGGAGGAGGGAGGGGGAGAGAGAGGGGAGGGGGGAGAGAGGAGGGAAGGTGGAGAGGAAGAGAGGAGAGGAAGGTTGGGAGGAAGGAAGGGTGGGGGAGGTTGGGAGGGAGGAAGGAGGGTGGGGGAGGTTCGGATAGGAGGGGGGGAGGGGAGAGTGGGAGGAGGGTGGGGGGGTGGAGGGGGGAGGATGGGGGGTGAGGGGAGGGAGGATGGAGGATGGGGGGTGAGGTGGTGAGGGGTGGTGAGGTGAGGGAGGGAGGGAGGATGGAGGGTGAGGGGAGGGAGGATGGGGAGGTGAGAGGAGGGAGGATGGGAGGTGAGAGGAGGGAGAATGGGGAGGTGAGGGGAGGGAGAATGGGGTGGTGAGGGGTGGGAGAATGGGAGGTGAGGGAGGATGGGGAGGTGAGGGGAGGGAGGATGGGGTGGGGAGGGTGGTTGGGGAGGGGAGGGGAGGGTGGATGGGGGATGTGAGGGGAGGTGTGAGTGGATGGGGATGTGAGGGATGTGAGGGGATGTGAGGGGAGGTGAGGGAGGATGGGTGTGAGGGGATGGAGGATGGGGGGTGAGGGGATGGTGGATTGGGGTGTGGGGATGGTGGATGGGGAGGTGAGGTGAGGAATGGGGAGGTGAGGTGAGGAATGGGGAGCTGAGGGGAGGGGTGGGGTCGAGGGGAGGGGTGGGGTGGTGAGATGAGGGGAGGGAGGAAGGAGCATGGGGAGGTGAGGGAGGGGAAGGAGCATGGGGAGGTGAGGGAGGGGAGGGAGGAGGAGGAGAGAGGGGAGGGGAGGAGGAGGAGAGGGAGGGGAGGGAGGAGGAGGGGAGAGGGGAGGGAGGAGGAGGGGGGAGGGGAGGGAGGAGGAGGGGGAGGAGAGAGGGGAGGGGGGGGAGAGAGGAGGGAAGGTGGAGGGAGGAAGGGAGAGAGAGGAAGGTTGGGAGGAAGGAAGGGTGGGGGAGGTTGGGAGGGAGGAAGGAAGGGTGGGGGAGGTTCGGATAAGGAGGGGAGGGGAGAGTGGGAGGAAGGAGGGGGTGGGGGGAGGATGGGGGGTGAGGGGAGGGAGGATGGAGGATGGGGGGTGAGGTGAGGGTGGTGAGGTGAGGGAGGGAGGGAGGATGGGGAGGTGAGGGGAGGGAGGATGGGGAGGTGAGAGGAGGGAGGATGGGGAGGTGAGAGGAGGGAGGATGGGGAGGTGAGGGGAGGGAGAATGGGGAGGTGAGGGGAGGGAGAATGGGGAGGTTGAGGGAGGATGGGGAGGTGAGAGGAGGGAGAATGGGGAGTGAGAGGGTGGGAGAATGGGGAGGTGAGGGGAGGGAGAATGGGGAGGTGAGGGGAGGGAGAATGGGGGAGGTGAGGGAGGATGGGGAGGTGTGGGAGGGAGGATGGGGAGGGGAGGGAGGATGGGGAGGGGGGGGAGGGAGGATGGGATGTGAGGGGAGGTGAGAGAGGATGGGGATGTGAGGGGATGTGAGGGGATGTGAGGGGGAGGTGAGGGGAGGTTGGGGTGTGAGGGGATGGAGGATTGGGGTGAGGGGATGGAGGATTGGGGGTGAGGGGATGGGAGGATGGGGAGGTGAGGTGAGGAATGGGGAGGTGAGGTGAGGAATGGAGCTGAGGGGAGGGGTGGGGAGCTGAGGGGAGGGGTGGGGAGGTGAGATGAGGGAGGGAGGAAGGAGCATGGGAGTGAGGGGAGGGGAAGGAGCATGGGAGGTGAGGGGAGGGGAGGGAGGAGGGGAGGAGAGAGGGGAGGGGAGGAGGAGGAGAGAGGGGGAGGGAGGAGGGAGGGAGAGGGGAGGGAGGAGGGGGGTGGGGAGGGAGGAGGGAGGGGGAGGAGAGAGGGGTGGGGGAGGAAGGAGAAGGTGGAGGGAGGGGAGGAGAGTGAGGAAGGTGGGGAGGTAGGAAGGGTGGGGGGTTGGGAGGGAGGAAGGATGGGTGGGGTGGTTCGGATAAGGAGGGAGGGGAGAGTGGGAGGAAGGAGGGGGTGGGGGGGTGGTGGGGGGTGTGGGTGGTGGTTGGGGAGGTTGGGGGGTGTGGGGTGGGGTGGGTGGGTGAGGGGAGGGAGGAGATGGGGAGGTGAGGGGAGGGAGGATGGGAGGTGCGAGAGGGAGATGGGGAGGTGAGGGGAGGGAGAATGGG
>NW_027278410.1:112932-156157 GCF_030028105.1 Mobula birostris | reverse complement strand
CTCCCGATAAGTCAACATTGAATCCAATGTACTGCCTCATCCTGAATGGCAAGCAACTGAACTAGCCTCCCATGCGGGACCTTGTCATAGGTCTTGCTAAAATCCATGTTAACCATTCCTAATCAATCCCAGTCCTACATGTTTGCATATGCGCACATGAAGTAACCAGCAGTGTTGGTGACCTCAGTGTACAAATCCACAAGTGCCTAAATGTGAAGAGGATGCACAGGGTACTGTCCTTCATTAACAAAGTCCCAGAAGACTAGAGAGTAGCCAAGGTTCTTCCTTTGTTTAACAAGGGAAACAGATTCAAGTATTTATCATGTGTACATTGAAACACACATTGAAATGTGTAATTTGCATCAACAACCAACACACCCAAGGGTGCGCTGGGGGAAGCCTGCAAATGTCGCCACACATTCTAGCACCAAAATAGTATACTGACAATGTTCAGCAGAACAACACAAGCAACAACAAAACAACAACAGCAAAACAAGCCTTTCTCACATACATAGACAGTTCTCCAACCCCAGGACAGTCCACCTCCAGGCCTCCAACATCCAGTCCCTGTCCTGGAATCTCAGACTCGCAGACATTGGGACCAGACTCACAGTTACTAATTTGCAGACATGGGGCCTCCAACTTCTGGACACATCGAACCAAGGTCCCTGAACTCTAGACTTGCACAAGCCTACAGGACTCACCAATCTGGAGGTGGCGGTGGTGGGGTTTCGCCGATCCTCAAGCTTCCTTCCCGCACGGACCTCCAATCCCAGAGTCCACCAACCTGGGGAGATGTGCTGACATGGCGGGGGCACTAGGCCTCATTCATGGGGCCTGCCGACTTTGGTCATTGACCATGGGGACCGCTGGATTGGAATGGCACGGTAGCATAATGCTATTACAGTACCAGCAACCTGGAATCTCTATCTCTATTATTCTCCCCATGACGACATGAATTTTTTCTGGGTGCTCTAATTTCCTCCACATTCCAAAGTTTTTCAGGTTAGGGTTAGTGAGCTATGCTGGCACCAGATGTGTGGTGACACTTGTGGGCTGCTCCCAGCACAATCCTCAGACTGTTATTTATTGACACAGATTATGCATTTCACTATATGTTTCGATGTACATGTGGCAAATAAAATTAATCTTTAAAGGTCTTCATGGGAGGTTCATCCAGAAGATTAAGATCCATGGATACTTGGTAGTTTGGATTCAGGTTTGGCTTGCCCACAGAAGACAGAGTGTAGGGATGTGACTTGTTCCATGTAGACAGAGTCCATGGAGGGACAATTGCTTTCTGTGATGTGCTGAGCTGTGTCCACAACTCTGCAGTTTCTTCATACGATCACAAAATAGAGCACTTTCCATACCAAGCCGTGATGCATCTGTGGTGCATTGATAAAAACTGGTGACGGTCTGAGGGGACATGCAAACATTTGGTGATGTTTACTCCTAGGGTTGAAATTCTCAGCCTTCCAAACCTCAGCAGCATTATTGTGCAGTTAGCATCACCCTGCTGGAAAGGGGGCAGAATCAATTTACAAGGACATTACCAGGAATGGAATTGGTTTATTATCATTATGTGTTTTGAGGTACAGTGAAAAGCTTTTGTTTGTATGCCATCCACGCTCCCCTCCACAAACTTCTCACTGCCTCAGTAAAGCAGCCAACATAATCAAAGACCCCACCTTCCCCAGACATTGTCTCTTCTCCCCCTCCCATCGGGCAGAAGATACAAAAGCCTGAAAGCTCACACCACCAGGCTCAAGGACAGATTCTACCCCACTGTTATCAGACCATTGAACGGTCCCCTAGTACGATAAGGTGGACTCTTAACCTCAACCTACCTTGTCATGGCTCTGGTACCTATTGTCTGCCTACACTGCACTTTCTCTGTAACTGTGACACTTTATTCTGCATTGTTATTGTTTTACCTTGTTCTACCTCGATGCACTGTGTAATGATCCGATCTGTGTGAACAGTATGCAAGACAAGTACTGACACAGTGAAAAACATGTGACAGTAATAAACCAGTTCCAATTCCATAGAGAAATACATAGAGGCAGTAAACCAGAAAACAGAATACAGAGTAAAGGGGAGGAGAAGATGGCAACATGACACAGCACGCGCAGCCACTCCGAAATGATATCGTATTTGTAAGTAGGTACCGTGCACAATTCTGATTTGATGGAGACAGATGTGAGAAGCACGGAGGAACACCTGGAGAAACTTCTGAAATGCCCGCTTCGCTGCTGCTGCTACTGTGCAATCAAGAATCTCTGGAGGGGAAGGCCCCAAATCCTTGGCTTTGCCTATTGCCTGTTGCTGGGGCCAGGGTTGAAGCGCTCGGCAGAGATGGTGCTCGGTGTTGGAGGCTCGAAGTTTTCGGACGGACTCAAGAGTCGGCTGCTTCCAGGGTGCTGCATCAGCAAGTTTGCGGCGCTGGAAGCTCATGGCAGGAAGAGTTTTTCTTCCTCCTACCGTCTGTGTGAGATGATGGGACTTTTGAGAGACTTTTGAGACTTTTTTTACCGTGCCCATGGTCTGTTCTTCATCAAATTACGGTATTGCTTTGCACTGTTGTAACTATATGTTATAATTATGTGGTTTTTGTCAGTTTTTTTAGTCTTGGTTTGTCTTGTGTTTCTGTGATATCATTCTGAAGAAACATTGTATCATTTCTTAATGCATGCATTACTAAATGACAATAAAAGAGGACTGCGTGTCCTCATAACCTAAAAAAAAGTATAGCAGCAACAGAGAAAGAGCAGTGCAGGTAAACAATAAAATGCAGGATCATAACAAGGTCAAGAATCCATCTGATCATACGAGAGGACCGTTCAATAGACTGATAACAGTGGGGTAGAATCTGTCCTTGAGCCTGGTGGATCGTGCTTTCAGGCTTTTGTATCTTCTGCCCGATGGGAGAGGGGAGAAGAGAGAATGTCCGGGGTGGGTGGAGTCTTCACTGATTCAGAGAGAAATGTAGACAGAGTCTATGGAAGGGAAGGATTGAGATATAAAGAGAGACTGGACAGGTTGGGACTTTTTCCTAGAGCAAAGGAGGCTGAGGGTGACTTGACAGAGGTTTATAAAACCATGAGGGACATAGCTAGGGTAGATGGACATGGTCTTTATCCCACAGAGTCAGGGGGTCTAAAACTAGTGGTTATGGGTTTAAGGTGAGAAGGGTGAGATTTACTAGGGACCTGAGGGCAACTTCTTCATCCAGAGGGTAGTCTGTAGGAAGTGATTGAGGCACTACATTGACAATGTTTAAAATACACAGACACGTACACGGATAGGAAAGGATTATAGGGGTATGGGCCAAATGCAAGCAAATGTGATTAGCTTGGGTGGGAACTTTGGTTGGCCTGGACCAGTTGGGTCAGTTACCTCCTGGATACTGAAACGCCTGAAGAGCGGATGTCTCCATCAGTGCAAGAGTCCAGGATCTGAGGGCAGAGGGACAAAGAGGATTTTCTTCAGCCAAAGATGGTGAATCTGTGGGATTCATTGCCACGGAGGGTGGTGGAGGCGAAGTACTGAATGTGTCTAAGGCAGAAATGGATGAGTTTTTGATCATAAACACAAGAGATTTTGAAGATGCTGGAAGTCTAGAGTAACACAAAAAATGCTGGAGGAACTCAGTGGGTCAGGCACTCTATAGATGGGAATAAACAGTCAACATTTCAGGCCAAGACCTGAAGTTGGTGAGAGTGTGGATGTGGGTTTCATTTCAACATTTAAGATAAGTTTGAATAGGTACTTGGATGGGATGAGTATGGAGGGCTGTGGTCTAGGTGCAGGTCAACAGGACCTGGCAGAATAACAATTCATCATACACTAGGTGGCCTGTAGAGCCTATTACTGTGCTGTTGAGCTATTCCACCCTCACTCAAGTTTCCTCGTTTTCTTAAGCTAGGCAGATAGGTAACCTTCAGTCCCACAGTTTCAGTTCGAAGATGGTTTATTGTTCACCAACGCAAGAAGCTGATGTAAAAAGACAGTACTTCTCGGCATTCTAATGAAAGGTAGATTCAAATATTGATTGAAATTCCTTAGACTTCTAACAATGTGCTTCCAACTACTAAAGGAAATGTATAAACAATATAGAATGGCCAACTTGATGATGAAAGCTAATTGCTAAACAATGCGATAATGAGTCATCAGTAATAGACCTGATGCAATGAAATCTAGTAATTAGAAATAAAATAACAATCCACATCAGTTACGGCATAACAAGTGCTCTATGACTCTGTGAACGGAGATGCAGACAAATTGACCAATTTTGCTCCCACACCTTAAAGATTGGCTTTATTTGTCATGTGTGCATTAAAACATAGTGAAATGCATCGTTAGTGTCAAGGACAGTCTGAGGATGTGCTGGAGCCCACAAGTACTACCATGCTTCCAGCACCAACATAACATGCCCACAACTCACTAACCCTAATCTGTACATCTTCAAAATGTGGGAGGAAACCTGAGCACCTGTAAGAAATCCATGCAAACACAGGGAGAACAGACAAACTCCTTACAGAGAGCAGCAGGAATTAAACCCGAATCTTACAGCTGATGCTATAACAATGACTGTGCTAACCGCTACACCCTTCTGACCTTGTACCAGAGTGACTGCCTGTGATCTGAGGGACACAGAGGATACAGGACGGGATGGGACAGTGAGGGAGAATGGCTAAGGGTGTTGGGGTGTAAGGGGACTCTCTCTCCTGCTGGGACTAATCCCAGTCTCTCTCTTCCCCTCCTCTCCTCTACCCTACAGGGAGGAAGCCCCACTCCGTTTGACCGGAACTTCGGAACCAAACTGGGAGCCAAAGCTATTCTCTGGTTTTCCTCTGCACTGAAGGAAGCGTACAGGCACGGTGAGTGATAGAGATGAGTGTTAACCCTCCCCTCCTCTCCACTTCCTCCCCCTCTCACCCTTCATGCTAAAGGAGGCATATATGCACAGTGAGTAGTGGTAATGAGGGTTTGAAACCCCCTCCTCCTCCTCCCTCAATGCCATCGTCCTGCCCCTCCCTTGATCTTACTTTCCCATTCTGCCGCTTCCCACACACTCTCTGCTCCTTCCCCCACCCCTCCCTCCCTACGACTGTTTACCCCTGTCTCTCCTGCTGTTCACAGGTCGCGTATTTGCAAACACACCAGACTCGGCCTGTGTGCTGGGAATGAAGAAGAGAAGTGTGCTGGTACAACCCATCCTCCAACTCCGTGACCAGATTGATCTCGAGTGAGCACAGGGAGGGGGAGAGGGGGTATGGGGAGGGAAGAGAGAGAAGGGAACAAGAGGGAAAGAAGAGGAGAATGAGAGGGCTAGAGAGTGTGAGGGAATAGGAATGAAGAAGAGGGAAAGAGGGGAAATAGAAAGGGGGAATGCGGGTTGGGGGCAGAGAGACAATATTGAAGGGGTGAGACTGGTTAGAGGGGCATGGGATGAGAGAGAGGTTGGATGGAGACAAAGGGAAGGGATGTTCCTCTTGAACGCCCGTGCTGGGTTGGCAGGTAATTTCTGTTGGAAATTTAACACTCTCTCTCCTGCTGTCTCTTTCTCTCCCTCACTCTGCTCTCCTCTTCCCTCTCTCCTTGTCCCTCTCCCCTCCTTTCTCCCCTTTTCCCTTGTCCCTCTCCTCCTCTCCTTGTCCCTCTCCCCCTCCCCCCTCCCCTTGTCCTTCTCTCCCTCCCCCCTTTCCCCTCCCACTCTCCCCACCCCCCTCCTTCCACCTCTCCACAGACACCGGCTACCACTGAACCAATGGTGGCTTCGTCTTCGCCCCATCCTAAAGGTCCTGGCCAAGTACAGGGTCACAGCCGACATCTCCGAACAGGCCTGTCTGGAACACCTCAACTGTCAGCCTGCGACTTCCACCACAGCTCACACCTAAAAGGAAGGGGTGTCTGGGGAGAGTGAGGGAGCTTCCCCCCCCCCCACTGCACACTTCTCAGAGCTTCATCCAGGGTGGGGAAGAGAGGGCGGAGGCAAGAGAACTCCCCCCCACAATGTTTGTGGTTGAAGGTGGTATCTACCGAACTCTGTGGCAGTAAGGAAGCTTCCCTCAAACCAGGCAATGGAAGTTGGGGAGCTTCACACTCCCTCAATCCCCTCTTCCCCATCTCCTCTAACCCCCACTCTGTTTCTCTCTCCCCCCTCCCTGCCACCCCTTCTGCTCCACTCTCCCTCTGTTCACCCTAACCCTCTGTTCACCCTAACCCTCTCTTTCTCCTCCCCTCTCACCTTCTCTCCACCAAACTCCCTCTCTCTCTCTGCCTACCCCTTTACTCTCTCACCCCTCCCTCTCTCTTACGGAGAAGGAACTGCACCCCAACTTCAAAGTCACGCTGTTACTGACTCTCCGGAGCTGGACTGTCTGTGTGACCACACAATGTGATATTTGGAAGAAGGGAATGAATTAAAAAATCTTTCCTTATCACCCACTCTCTCTCTCTCTCTCATTTACTATTCTGTTTTAAAACTGTTTGGATCCGATTCCTCCGCCAAGACCATTGTTTCTGTGGCTGTATCGCTCTGTGACTCAACGTAACTGAACTGAATTCTCTTGCTGCAGATACCAGGGAGGGTTGGGAGTAGGAGGGATGGAGTCTAGCAAATCTTCACAGATGTACAGTGGAGAGTATTTAGACTGGTTGCATCACCACCTGGTGTGGAGGCTCCAATGCCGAGGATCACAAGACACTACAGATGGTTGTAAACTCAGCCAGATCCATCACAGGGACAAACCTCCCCAACACCGAGGATATCTTCAAAACACAGTGTCTAAAGAAGGGGATGTCCACCCAGGACATGACTTCCTCTCATTACTACCATTGCAGAGGAGGCACAGGAGCCTGAAGACACACATTCAATGATTTAGGAACAACTTCTTCCCCTCCACCATCAAACTTCTGAATGGACATTGAACCCTTGAACACAATCTCACTTATCTTTGTAACTTCTAGTGATTTTTATGCCTTGCACTTCAAACAAATTCTCTCTCTCGCTGTCAATCTTTCTCCCTTCTGACCAGAGTATGGAAATGAGCAGAGCCATGAGTTTTGGTGTATAGTTAGTTCTTGACACGCCTACAGCCATGGAGGTCAAAGTAACAGTAAACTGGTCCTGTCCTTCAACCCCTGCTCATGTTCCAGTCTCCTGTCCCCACCCTTCCCCACTTCCTCCTTCCCCAGCTCCTTCCTTCCTCATCTCCATCCCTCTCCCCATTCCTTAACCCGGTCCCCTTGCGCCAAGCACTTTCCATCCCCAATCTCTTCTCCACCTCCTATCCCTCCACCCCTTCAAACCCCCACGCCCCGCCCCGATCCCCTCACCAATCAAGTAGACAGTTTCTAAAACATTCCTGTGGTTTATTTGTAGAGTACTTTGTTTCAAGGTTACATGTTCATATATATAGGCAGCTATGTTTAACATTCGATATTAGAAATTTACATAAATTTATTTACATATAATGATTTTTGCTTTAGAGATACATTGACAGTTACTGCAAGGAAATAACGGGCAAAAGGGAGACCCACACACTCCCAGGGTCAGACACAGAGAGAAACTCCCCCCACACTATCCGATCACACACTCCCAGGGTCAGACACAGAGTGAATCTCCCTCCACACTGTCCCATCACACACTCCCAGGGTCAGACACAGAGTGAATCTCCCTCCACACTGACCCATCACACACTCCCAGGGTCAGACACAGAGTGAATCTCCCTCCACACCGTCCCATCGCACACTCCCAGGGTCAGACACAGAGTGAATCTCCCTCCACACTGTCCCATCACACACTCCCGGGGTCAGACACAGAGTGAATCTCCCTCCACACTGTCCTATCACACACTCCCAGGGTCAGACACAGAGTGAATTTCCCTCCACACTGTCCCATCACACAATCCCGGGGTCAGACACAGAGTGAATCTCCCTCCACACCTTCCCATCACACACTCCCGGGGTCAGACACAGAGTGAAGCTCCCTCCACACCGTCCCATCACACACTTCCAGGGTCAGACACAGAGTGAATCTCCCTCTACACCGTCCCATCAGACACTCCCAGGGTCAGACACAGAGTGAAGCTCCCTCCACACCGTCCCATCACACACTCCCAGGGTCAGACACAGAGTGTATCTCCCTCCACACCGTCCCATCACACACTCCCGGGGTCAGACACAGAGCGAATCTCCCTCCACACTGTCCCATCACACACTCCCGGGGTCAGACACAGAGTGAATCTCCCTCCACACCTTCCCATCACACACTCCCGGGGTCAGACACAGAGTGAAGCTCCCTCCACACCGTCCCATCACACACTCCCAGGGTCAGACACAGAGTGTATCTCCCTCCACACCGTCCCATCACACACTCCCGGGGTCAGACACAGAGCGAATCTCCCTCCACACTGTCCCATCACACACTCCCGGGGTCAGACACAGAGTGAATCTCCCTCCACACTGTCCTATCACACACTCTCAGGGTCAGACACAGAGTGAATTTCCCTCCACACGGTCCCATCACCACTCCCGGGGTCAGACACAGAGTGAATCTCCCTCCACACCGTCCCATCACACACTCCCGGTGTCAGACACAGAGTGAATCTCCCTCCACACCTTCCCATCACACACTCCCGGGGTCAGACACAGAGTGAAGCTCCCTCCACACCGTCCCATCACACACTCCCGGGGTCAGACACAGAGCGAATCTCCCTCCACACTGTCCCATCACACACTCCCGGGGTCAGACACAGAGTGAATCTCCCTCCACACCTTCCCATCACACACTCCCGGGGTCAGACACAGAGTGAAGCTCCCTCCACACCGTCCCATCACACACTTCCAGGGTCAGACACAGAGTGAATCTCCCTCTACACCGTCCCATCAGACACTCCCAGGGTCAGACACAGAGTGAAGCTCCCTCCACACCGTCCCATCACACACTCCCAGGGTCAGACACAGAGTGTATCTCCCTCCACACTATCCGATCACCACTCCTGGGGTCAGACACAGAGTGAATCTCCCTCCACACCATCCCATCACACACTCCCGGGCTCAGACAAAGAGTGAATCTCCCTCCACACTGTCCCATCACACACTCCCGGGTTCAGACACAGAGTGAATCTCCCTCCACACCATCCCATCACACACTCCCAGGATCAGGCACAGAGTGAATCTCCCTCCACACCATCCCATCACACACTCCCGGGGTCAGACACAGAGAGAAACTCCCTCCATACTATCCGATCACCACTCCCGGGGTCAGACACAGAGTGAATCTCCCTCCACACTGTCCCATCACACACTCCCAGGGACAGAAACAGAGCGTAGCTCCCTCCACACCGTCCTATCACCCACTCCCAGAGTCAGACACAGAGTGAATCTCCCTCCACACCGTCCCATCACACACTCCCGGGGTCAGACACAGAGTGAATCTCCCTCCACACCGTCCCATCACACACTCCCGGTGTCAGACACAGAGTGTATCTCCCTCCACACCATCCCATCACACATTTCCGGGGTCAGACACAGAGAGAAACTCCCTCCACACCGTCCCATCACACACTCCCAGGGTCAGACACAGAGTGAATCTCCCTCCACACTGTCCTGTCACACACTCCTGGGGTCAGACACAGAGTGAATCTCCCTCCACACTGTCCCATCACACACTCCCAGGGTCAGACACAGAGTGAATCTCCCTCCACACTGTCCCATCACACACTCCCGGGGTCAGACACAGAGAGAAACTCCCTCCACACTATCCGATCACTACTCCCGGGGTCAGACACAGAGTGAATCTCCCTCCACACTGTCCCATCACACACCTCCAGGGTCAGACACAGAGTGAATCTCCCTCCACACTGTCCCATCACACACCTCCAGGGTCAGACACAGAGTGAATCTCCCTCCACACTGTCCCATCACACAGTCCCGGGGTCAGACACAGAGTGAATCTCCCTCCACACTGTCCCATCACCACTCCCGTGGTCAGACACAGAGTGAATCTCCATCCACACCATGCCATCACACACTCCCAGGGACAGAAACAAAGCGTAGCTCCCTCCACACCATCCCATCACACACTCCCGGGGTGAGACACTGAGAGAAACTCCCTCGACACTATCCGATCACCACTCCCGGGGTCAGACACAGATTGAATCTCCCTCCACACCATCCCATCACAGACTCCCGGGGTCAGACACAGAGTGAATCTCCCTCCACACTGTCCCATCACACACTCCCTCGGTCAGACACAGAGTGAAGCTCCCTCCACACTGTCCCATCACACACTCCTGTGGTCAGACACAGAGTGAATCTCCCTCCACAGCATCCCATCACACACTCCAAGGGTCACGCACAGAGTGAATCTCCCTCCACACTGTCCCATCACACACTCCCAGGGTCAGACACAGAAAGGGGAGAGACTTAGTGGAAGGAGAGAACGAGAGGGAGAGAAGGGTACAATGAGATGAAAGGGTGGTGGCAAGGAGAGAGATGAGAGGAGAAAAAGTGAGGGAGACAGATAGTTGTGCCTTTCCACAGACCACCACACACCCTCCTTGCTGCCAGACCCTCAGCACACGTATCGCATGTGCACCCCCCCCCACCCTCACCGACAGGTCCTTAGCGAGGGAGGGAGGGAGAAGAGGATCCAGTTCGGGGACTGCAGAAATGTGAGTCTTGGGGATGTGACCTTCCCTGCCTCTCGACCCTACCTGAGGGGGAGGGGGGGGGAGCACAATCCTCAGCACATCATCTTTCGGCTGGGTGGGACTGAGGAGCACGGATGACATGAGGGTGGGGGCTGGGGCTCGGCTTGGGTCGGGGAGTCAGGGTGGTGGGAGTGATGCCGTTTCCTGTTGGCTGTAGAGCCCCCTCATCTCCGGTCTCTGCCCCCAGCACTGCGGGGGGCCGCTGGATCACAGCCACGGGGGATCCCGAAGACTCACACAGCTCCTTCGGGCTGTCGTCTGGGGTATGGGTGGAGAAGAGAGGGAAGAGAAGGAGAGGGAGGAGGGAGGAGGGAGGAGGGAGGAGGGAAGAAGGAGAGGGGTTAGTGATATATGTACTTCCAATCACCATCTTTCTCCCTCCTCACTCCCTTCCCTTACACCCTTCATCCTCCTTCCCTTTCCTGCACCCTCCTCCACCCCTCCGCACTTCCTCCCCTTCCTCCATTCCATCCCCCTTCCTCCATTCCCTCCTCCCCTTTTCAGCCCCCGGGCTGAGGGGAGACCCACCGATGAACTCCTGGGTCCGTCGCTGGATAGCGGTGACGGGACAGTCCTTATGAGCCAGCAGTAGTTGCTTCAGCTGGGCCACCTCATTCCGCAGGAGCCGCACCTCGTTCTGGGGGAAGAGTCAGAAGGGGTGTAAAGGTCAGCTCTGTAGAAATCCATGGACCCTGTCCCTCCCCTCCTTTTTCCAGCAATCCATTGGGGTCTCCCAGTTGACCAGGAAGTTCCTGTGTGTGTCTACTCAGATCTTGAGCAAGGAAAGGGGGGGGGGGAACGAGGCTGGGGGAAGGGAGGGAAAAGGAAGGGGGGAAATTCAGTGAGGACAAAGAATCATTGTGGGATGGGCAGTGCAGAATGAACCCCCAGCGTCCTTCCCATCCTACCCTCTCCCTCTTCCCTCCTTGACCCCTCCACTCCCCTCTTCCTACCTGTAGCTGGACGTTCATGTGTCCCAGTTCCTCGGCCTTCTTCTCCAACGAAGACACCCACACTTTGCGTTTCTGCCTGCAACGGGAGGCAGCCGCTCGGTTCCGTTCCAGAAACCTCCTCCGACGCTCATCTGGGTCCTCCTCTATACCACGTCTTCGCCGGCCCCCTCCCGAGGGAACAGTGGGCTGTGACAGTGAATTCTAGGGATAGGGGATAGTGTGGGGGAGATAGGCATAAGAAAGGTAGAGTAGGGAGAATGAGCTTTTAGATCTCCAACATCTCAAGACCACACACAATCCTCCCTCCCCCCATATATCCATCCATCCTATGCCTCAGAGTTTGGGGGGTGGGGGAAGAGGGTGGGGGTGGGTGAATAGGAGAGCCCAGGGAAATCCCACCAGGGCACAGGGAGAGAGAACACAGACTCCACAGAGGTGGTGGGGGGGAGGGGGAGGAGAAAGAGCGTGTGTGTGTGAGAGAGAGAGAGAGAGAGAGAGAGAGAGAGAGAGAGGCTAAGACTCTGACCCTGACTACCCTTTGACACCCTGAATAATCAAGAACCTATTAACCCTCACTTTAAATGTACTCAATGACAGTCTGCCTCAGCCATGTGTGACAATAAATTCCACTGATTCACCACTCTCTGGCAAAAGAAATTCACCTCATCTCTGTTCTAAATGGACGTCCCTCTATTCTGAGGTTGTGTCTTCTGGTCCTAGACACCCCCATTATAGGAAACATCCTTTCCACATCTACTCAATCTAGGCCTTTCAATATTTGATAGGTTTCAGTGAGATCCTCCCTCATTCTTCTAAACTCCAGCAAATACAGTCCAGAGCCATCATAAATTTCACATACATTAACCCTGTCATTCCCAGGATCATTCTGGTAAACATCTTTTGGACCCTCTCCAATGCCACACATCCTTTCTTAGGTAAGGGGTCCAAAACTGTTCACAATACTCCAAATACAGTCTGACCAATACCTTATAAAGCATCAGCATTATGTCCTTGTTTTCATATTCTCGTTCTCTCAAAATTAGTACTAACATTGCATTTGCCTTTCTTACCGTTGACTCAACTTTCAAGTTAACCTTTAGGGAATCCTGCACGAGGTCTCCCAGGTCCCTTTGCATCTTCGATTTCTGAATTGACTCCCTGTTTAGAAAACAGTCTATGCTTTTATTCCTTCTACCAAAGTGCATGACCGTATACAGTACTATATTCCATCTACCACTTCTGTACCTATTCTCCTAATCTAACCAAGTCCTTCTGTAGCCTCTCTGCTTCCTCAACACGACTTGCCCTCCCGCCCATCTTTGTATCGTCAGCAAACTTGGCCACTGAAGAAATCGGAGGGAAGGAGGGAGGTAGGTGCGGAGAGAGATGAGGGGTAAGAGAGAGAGGGTATACCTGAGTCTGTGACGGGGAGACAGTAGTGGGCAGTGAGTTGCTGTTCTGGCCGTGCTGTGTGCTCACTGTACTGGAAATCACGTTCCCATTTACCATCGGCAGGTTCTGCAAGGTCAGTGTCGACTTCAGCCGCTGTCATCAGGTTGGCAGGCGGGGGGGGGGGGGAGAGAGTGGGTCAGAAGGTAGAGGCATTGCTGTTTGCATTCTTCACCCTTCCCACCTCCCGATATCCCTCCCTCTCTCCTCAGTATTCTCTCCCTTCCTCTTGCGCTCCCCCTCACTATCGCTCCTCACCATCCTTCCCTCCCTCATCGTCCCTTCCCTGCAACACTCCGCCACTCGCTCCTCAACCCGACAATCCCCTTCTCCCCATGACACTCCCCCTCCCTCTGCCCTCAACACTCTCCCTCCGCCCAACACTCTCCCCTCAATCCAACACTCCCTTCAACCTAACAATCCCCCTCTCCCCATGACACTCCCCCCTCCCTCCCCCAACACTCTCTCACTGCTCTGCCCCTCCCGTGCCAAGGCAAGGATGTGGACTCACCATTTTGGCCTCCGACTGCATGGGTGGGGTGGAGGGAGACGGGGGCTGACTGCTGTTGGAAGTTGGCCCCGGGATTCCCGGGATGTTGGGAACAAGCGATCCAGGCCGTGCGATCTGGATGTGGGGCAGAGTACAGGTCAGGAGCATGGAGGTGGGCAGCCAGCACTCCAGGGTCATACACTCTTCCCACCCCCACACAAAGATGCTGTGGTACTCACAGAGATGACGGTGGGTATCTGCAGGGTGGGGCTAGGGATGTTGACAGGCATGGTCTGTCCATTCGGCAGGTGCAGAAGGACAGGCACAGGTCCAGTAGGAGACCTGGGAGTGGGGGTGGGGGTAGGGACATAAGAGGAAACAGAGGGTGTACATGTTTTGTCTGATACACTTCACCCACATAACAAAACCTCCTCAAATTCACCCACCCATCTCCTGAAACCTCTTCCCCTCCCACAAAATGTCCCCAAACCTCACTGTCACCCCCCTCCAATTCCACCATCCTTCTCCTTGTCCTATCTCCCCATTCCCCGCATCCCTCTCTCTGTCCCCGCATCTCCATCCCTGCCCAACCCCACCATTCGCCCCACATCCCCAGTCTCCGCCCTGCCTCTATGTACCCCCCACACCTCTTCATTGCTATCCCCAGCTCACTGCCTCCCCTCCTTTCCTTACCCCAAGTGGCGAGTACTCACGACAGTGTTCTGTTGGAGGGGGGAGTGGGTGTGATGACCGAGGTCGGCGAAGGTATTGTGGGATGCAGGGAGGGTCCTGACTCATAGGCCAACAGCAGTGAGCCTGGCCTTACAATTGTGGGTGTTGTGTTGCCTGGTCGCTTTGGGGGATGGTCCTGTGAGGAGAGCAGCACAACACAGATAGTTAATGGGTGGGAGAGAGGGAAGGAGAATGAGTGGGAGGAGAAGGAGCAAGAGTGAAGAAGAGGGGCAGGAGAAGAAGGGACAAGCAGGGAGGAGGGGGGAGCAGGGCAAGGGGACGTGAGGGGTGTCAATGGGGGTGAGTGGGGAGGGGGAAGGTGAGAAGAAAGGGTGAGGAGATTAATACAAAGGACAATAATGTAAGAGATAATAGTTTTTTTCAGATATATAAAGAGTAATGGGGTGACAGTGAATATTGGACTGGTGGAAAATTACACTGGATAGACAAAGAAATGCCAATGTGCTCAATAAGTACTTTGCATCAGTCTTCACCGTGGAAGACACAAGTTCGAGTGTGTCAGGGTGCTGAAGTGACTGCAGTTCCTATTACTAAAGAGAAGGTGCTTGGGAAGCTGCAAGGTCTGAAGGTAGATAAGTCACCTGGACCAGATGGATTACACCCCAGTGTTCTGAAAGAGGTGGCTGAAGAGATTTTGGAGGCATTAGTAATGATCTTTCAATTACCAATAAATTCTGTCATGGTTCCAGAGGACTGGGACATTGAAAATGTCCCTCCACTCTTTAAGAAGGAAAAGAGGCAGAAGACAGGAAATTATCAGCCAGTTAGCCTGATTTTAGTGGTTGGGAAGATGTTGGAGCCCGTTACGAAGGATGAGGTTTTGGGGTACTTGGAAGCACATGATAAAATAGGCCAGGATTATCATAATTTCCTGAAGGGAAAATCTTGTCTGACAAATCTGTTGGAATTCTTTAAGGAAATAACAGGCAGGATAGACAAAGGAGAGTCAGTGGATGTTGTGTATTTAGATTTTCAGGTCTTTGACAAGGTGTCACACATGAAGCTGCTTAATAGTTTAAGAGCCCATGGTATTACAGGAAAGATACGAGCATGGATAGAACATTGGCTGATTGACAGGAGGCAAAGAGTGGGAATAAAGGGAGCCTCTTCTGGTTGGCTGCTGGTGACTAGAGGTGTTCCACAGAGGTTAGTTTTGGGACCACTTCTTCTTACATGATATGTCAATGAGTTGGATGACAGAATTAATGGCTGTGTGGCCAAGTTTGGGCAGAGCTAAAGATGACACCAGAGGGCAACTTCTCCCAGCTCATCAGTGAAACAGTTAAATTCTTCCTATTCTAATGTCTCAATTTTCCTTTCCAGGATGGTTGGGGAATATTGGGATCTTTGATCTACAGTAACACTTGAAAACTGCCGTTCTGCATGACAGCATGTTCCCGTTCTTGGAGCTCACGGATGAGCTGCGTTTCAGTATGTCCAGGTTCGGCCTAAAGTTGGGCAACTTTGGGGCCTGCCCAGCCCTGTGGACATCAATTCTCGACAGTGTCACGTACTCAAGCATAACGGGAGCTGGAACATCGAAGACAGTGGGAGTTGATACTCGGTAATCGATTTGCTGATTCTCAAGTCAGGGAACTTGAAATAGAAAGCAATGCTTCAAATTGACTAATGTCGACATAGCAACTGTTGTCTCCCCTGTTGCTGTGGAAGGAGTGATATCGGTCTCTCCCTTGTCAGTGAGAGAGAGTGCCTGTGGAATGTCGAAATATTGGAATGAACAGTTAGTTTTTGATGGACTGTAGACCATGGTCTCTCTTTGGGGGCTTTCCTGTTGTTTGCATGGTGGGTGGTGGGAATGTTGATGCTTTATGCTAGAATAATTTGGGGAGGGGGAAGGGGGAGGGTTGATGCTGTTTGTTCCTGCTTGTGCATGTGAGGTGGGCAGGGGCTTTGGGGTTATTGCATCTTTTTTTCTATCATTCATTCTTGAGGATCTTTTTCTTCTGTTTTGACGATGTCTGTGGAGAGTAAGGACTTCAGGTTGTATATTGTATATATTCTTTGATATTAAACAGAATTATTCAACTATTGAAGTTTACGGAACATATGAAGATAGATGGAGGGGCAGGTAGTGTTGAGGAAGCAGTGAGTCTGCAGAAGGACTTGGATAGATTGGGAGAATGGGGAAAGAAGTGGCAGATAGAATATAGTAAAAGGATATACAGTTGAAGTCAGAAGTGTACATACACCTTAGCCAAATACATTTGAACTCAGTTTTTCACAATTCCTGACATTTAATCCTAGAAAACATTCCCTGTCTTAGGTCAGTTAGGATCACTACTTTATTTTGAGAATGTGAAATGTCAGAATAATAGTAGAGAGAATGATTTATTTCAGCTTTTATTTCTTTCATCACTTTCCCAGTGAATCAGAAGTTTACATACAGTTTGTTAGTATTTGGTAGCATTGTCTTTAAATTGTTTAACTTGGGTCAAATGTTTTGGGTAGCCTTCCACAAGTTTCTCACAGTAAGTTGCTGGAATTTTGTTCCATTCCTCCAGACAGAACTGGTGTAACTGAGTCAAGTTTGTAGGCCTCCTTGCTCGCACACGCTTTTTCATTCTGCCCACAAATTTTCTATCGGATTGAGGTCAGAAAATGATGTCAAGTCTGGTTCATCCTTGGGAGCAATTTCCAGATGCCTGAAGGTACCACATTCATCTGTACAAACAATAGTACGCAAGTATAAACACCATGGGACCACACAGCCGTCATACCGCTCAGGAAGGAGATGCATTCTGTCTCCTAGAGATGAACATACTTTGGCGCGAAAAGTGCAAATCAATCCCAGAACAACAGCAAAGGAGCTTGTGAAGATGCTGGAGGAAACAGGTAGACAAGTATCTATATTCACAGTAAAACGAGTCCTATATCGACATAACCTGTAAGGCTGCTCAGCAAGGAAGAAACCACTGCTCCAAAACCACCATAAAAAAGCCAGACTACAGTTTGCAAGTGCACATGGGGACAAAGATCTTACTTTTTGGAGAAATGTCCTCTGGTCTGATGAAACAAAAATTGAACTGTTTGGCCATAATGACCATCATTATGTTTGGAGGAAAAAGGGTGAGGCTTGCAAGCCGAAGAACACCATCCCAACCGTGAAGCATGGGGGTGGCAGCATCATGTTGTGGGGGTGCTTTGCTGCAGGAGGGACTGGTGCACTTCACAAAATAGATGGCATCATCAGGAAGGAAAATTATGTGGATATATTGAAGCAACATCTCAAGACATCAGCCAGGAAGTTAAAGCTCGGTCGCAAATGGGTCTTCCAAATGGACAATGACCCCAAGCATACCTCCAAAGTTGTGGCAAATTTGCTTAAGGACAACAAAGTCAAGGTATTGGAGTGGTCATCACAAAGCCCTGACCTCAATCCGATAGAAAATTTGTGGTCAGAACTGGAAAAGCATGAGCGAGCAGGGAGGCCTACAAACCTGACTCAGTTACACCAGTTCTGTCTGGAGAAATGGAACAAAATTCCAGCAACTTATTGTGAGAAGCTTGTGGAAAGCAACCCAAAATGTTTGACCCAAGTTAAACAATTTAAAGGCAATGCTACCAAATACTAGCAAAGTGTATGTAAACTTCTGATTCACTGGGAAAGTGATGAAAGAAATAAAAGCTGAAATAAATCATTCTCTCTACTATTATTCTGACATTTCACATTCTCAAAATAAAGTAGTGATCCTAACTGACCTAAGACAGGGAACGTTTTCTAGGATTAAATGTCAGGAACTGTGAAAAACTGAGTTTAAATGTATTTGGCTAAGGTGTATGTACACTTCTGACTTCAACTGTATATGGTCATGCACTTTGGTAGAAGGAATAAAGGCGTAGACAACAGTCAAAATAGGAAGAAAATTCGGAAATCATAAGTTCATCCTGGGAATGAAAGGGTTAATGTATGAGGAGTATTTGATGGCTCTAGGCCTCTGGAGTTGAGAAGAATGAGAGGGGATCTCATTGAAACCTATTGAATATTGATAGGCCGAGATAGAGTGGACGTGGAGAGGATGTTTCCTATAGTGGGGGAGTCTAGGACCAGAGAGCACAGCCTCAGATCATTAGGACATTGATTTAGAACAGAGATGAGGAGGAATTTCTTTAGCCAGAGATGGTAAATCTATGGAATTCATTGCCACAGAAGGCTGTGAAGTAACTGAGTATATTTAAAGTGGAAGTTGATAGGTTTTTGATTGGTCAGGGTGTCACAGGTTATGGGGAGAAACTGGAGAATGGGGTTGAGAGAGATAATAAATCAGCCAAGATGGTGTTAAGAGTGATTTTTGGGCTTAGGACATATACACTTAGCAATTGACTTTGACTACCAATCTTCACATCTGAATATGCATCTTTTCTGACTGTTTTGTGGAATAAAGAAGCTGCTTTGTATCAACCAGTAACTTTTCTCTGGTGACTTCATTCACGCAACAACATCTTCCCCTTTAAAAGAACGATACCTTTCTTCATTCCTGGCATACCCTGCAGTTGCCTATGTACCATCTCGCACCCCCTGGGCCATCCTGTCTCACATACTCCTCAGGCATTTTGCTTTTATGAACACATGTATATCATTCAACCATTTCCTCAAGCTTGCGCCAGAATTCCGAATTCCCACAGGTGACTTTAAGTGAGGGCAACTCGGACAAAATGCTCTGTTTTTCCCCGGGGGTGCAGGGTTTATGAATAGTCATAATCAAGGTCAAGGGTTGGCTCGGATCGTCAGGGTTCTCAGCCTGACATTGCCTGACCTCAATAGGTGCCATTCTGGTAGATATATCTGGGTAAAACCTCTCCCTGAGATATCCCCACACTACTTCCCACACTACGCAAAATATAAAAGACGGGTACCAGTTAATCAGCACATGGTTAAAACCGCAGAGTATGTATTCCACAATCTGCCACTTTTGAATACCTGAACTCATGATGCCTGCTGTACTCCTTTACATCACACTTGCAAAATGTGTACGCTAAAATGCAGCTCCCTGAATGAGTATACACGCCCCCACTCTGGCGTCCCGAACTGTCGGTAACCACCCTTCGCAACTAGTGGCTCCGTCTCACCAAGTTAACACACAAAGTTTCATCTCTTACATAAACACACATGTACGCACACACACTACTTTTATATCTACCAGTTCAGCTCTCCATCTTCATGATACCTCGTGTTCCCGTGTACCACCGACCCGAACAGATTTTTAAAAAATACTCACCCATTTAGACTGCTAAGATCACTGGACACACGATGGGTCACGAAGGTATCCCACTCCTGACACCAAATGTTGTTGAGTGAATGAAACCGCCAGAGAGAATTACTGGTAGATACAAAGCAGCTTCTTTATTCCATAAAACAAGGTACAACCTTCACACCTCCTGATTCACATCCACACTGCAGACATCCAAATGAATTTTAATCAGCATTGTCTGGTCCGGGAATCACAGCTTTTAGGAACCCGTTGTTCAGAGTTGCACTCCAAATTAAATCCACAGTACATTTTCAGATGTGAAGACTGGTAGCCAAAGTCAATTGCTAAATGTATATGTCCTAAACCCAAAAATCACTCTAACAATGGAATGACAGAGCAGACTCAATGGGCCGAATGGCCTAATTCTGTTCCTATCTAATGGTCTTAAGGGGGATTGGGGGGTGAGGAGGAGAGAAGGGGAGAATGAGGAGGGAGAGAAGGGAGGAGAGCGGGGATATGAGGGGGGGGTGGAAATCAAGAGAGGACAGGTCTTACAAGATCTCACCTTCCCCTCCATGAGTGGGTGGTTGATGGATACATCTGGACGGTTGGCTCCCTGGGACATCTGCTCCGTCTCCTTGACTTTAACCTCTGCAATTAAGGGTAAGCCAATGTCCAGGGGAGACTGAGGGACATGTCCGGAGGAGGCAGTTAGTGGAGGATGCTCGCACTCCATTCCTCCTCACCACCCACCTCCTTCACCCTCACCGCCCAACTCATTAACTGACCTTTTTGCACTCTTCCTCGTCTGCCTTCTTGAACTCTTGTTCAAAGGGATTTGCCAGCTCTGTGAACAGCCCAACCTCCTCACAATTTTTCAGGAAGCGGGTAGGTGTAGGGGTCTGGTCTGTTCCAGGCATGGGGGGTGAGATGGAGAGAAAGACAGTGCTTATGGCAAGGAACAAGCACACAGTCCCTCTAAAGCCCTGCTGAACCTCCTCCTTTACATCCTGCCTAAATTTCTGAGGGTGGCATCTCCCATGCACATGAGTCCAGCAGCCCCTCAAACAGGCAGGAAAGGGGGTGGGAGGGGAGACGCACACGCACAGAGAGGAAGAGGAACGCTGATACAGGCTGGTGTGTGTACATACAAACACAAAAACAAGCAGACTGTGGACTCACTCAACTCCACCACTGACACAACCCTCCCACCAAATTCAAGAGGCAATGCCTCAAGAATGCAGCATTCATCATTTAAGGACTCTCACCATCCGGGACACACCTTCCTCTCATCACTACCATCAGGAAGGAAGTACAGGAGCTTGAAGACCCACACTCCATGATTCAGTAACAACTTCCTCCCAACCACCTTCCCAATCACATTTCTGAATGGTCCATGAGCCCATAAACACTCACTATTCTTCTTTTGCACTATTTATTTATTTTGTAATTTATATCAGTGGTCCCCAACCTCTGGGCCGCGGACCGATACATTGCCGCGAAGAATATAGGGGTACAGCGGTGGCCAGAATGCACACAGCATATTTTTAAGAAAAAAGCCTAAATAAACAAGCTAATTAATTAGGTACCGCCCAGCAAGTAAACGTCAGCCCAGATCAGAGGTATTGCCGATTGCGCCGCCTCTGATCTGGGCTGACATTTACGTGCTGAGCGGCACCTAATTAATTAGCTTGTTTATTTAGGCTTTTTTCTTAAAGATGTGCTGGGTGCATACTGGCTACCGCTGTACTCCTCACAGCAATGCATCGGTCCGCGGCCTGGAGGTTGGGGACCACTGATTTATAGTGATTTTGCACTCTCAACAGTGGGTGGGAGAGAGACAGAGCCTCAAGAGGTAGTGAGACACACACTCATACCGACAAACTTGCTTCGTAAATCTTGTTTAACCCACCCCCACAAACCACCTGCCCCCATACTTGAAGAATACACCCTCATGCCCACCTACCCGCAACGATGACCCCATCACGACCTGGCCCGAACTTGAGGGTCATCTCATGTTTGTGTTTGTGGACAGCCAGGTGGTCTTCGTTGGTGAATCTCTGTGGGGGGGGGGGGGGGAGAGGAAGGACACAGTCAGACCAGCCCACTCGCAGGGTGAGGGGGGAGGGAAACAAATTAGGCATTTCCCTTTACCGGATTGGCTCCAGCCCCAGATGACTCTCCTCTTCTCACCCCTCCTCTAAACCAGAGTAATCACCTTCATACTTGTTACCCCTGACCCTTGGCAATATGGAGGTGGGAAGGAGTGAGAACCCCGCCCCAACCCACAGTACGTGTTTTAATGGAAGGGAGTGGGAAACCGTGTTTCTGAACCCCCACAGTCCGTGTGGTGTGGTTGGGGAGGAATGTCTCCCTGATATACCAGTCCGTATAGTGAAGGTTCCTTTGCACAGTAAACTGAGTCACAGAGTCACGCACATAGAAACAGGCCCAAGTCCAACCTGAGGATTGTCCCAGCCAGTGTCAAGCTTCTTCAGAGCTGTTGGAGCCGCACTCACCCCAGGAAGGGGGAGTGTTCCATCACACTCCTGACCTGTAGACAGTGGAGAGGTAATGTGGTGGATGTGTAGTACATGGACTAACTCCACATGGGGAAGTAGGGAGTGTTCCATCACGCTCCTGACCTCTAGACAGTGGAGAGGTAATGTGGTGGATGTGGAGTACATGGAGTAACTCCACCCAGGCAAGTGTGGAGGGAGACTCAGTGATAGAACACTTTGTGGCACGAGGAAGGGAGTTCCTTCAGCACAGGTGCATCTGCTCATACCCCAGGGATGCAACCAATAACCAATAATTAGGACCACCAGACAATAATTACCACTCACCTGCCCACACCCTGGTGCAGAGCAGACAAACGGTCTGTCATCTCCCATCTTCACAGCTGCCTGGACTCAGCTGTAGGGGGTGGGAGTAGAGAGAGGGAGAGGGAGAAATGTTACACACTTGTCAGATACATCAGCCCCCCTCTTTGTTCAGAAGTTCCATCCATCCCCAGTGCCTTGCTCTATAGCCTGCTGATTGGTAGATGGAAGTGATTGTCCCTGTCTTGTGGCAATACCCCCTCAGAAACAGCTCATCAATATGAGAAGGCAGTGGGTTTAAAGGGACCGGGGATTGAGATCCAGGTGGGTTTAATGCGAGTGGGGAAATGGGATCCTGGTAGGTTTAACTTGAGCCAAATCACTAGTCTCACTAATATAATGCTAATATTAGCAGCAATTGAGCAGACAGCAATTATAAACTGATTATTAATAAAACTATTACTGACAGTACTGCACAGACATAGTAATTAGTATTTATAATACCATCGCCATCAGTAATTGTAAGACAGCATGAATATTACTAACCAGTTTACTATTACTAGCAGTAACTACACAGACACCAGTAGTAAACTAATTAGTAATAATACCTTTACATGCATTAACTGATATCAGCAGTGATTATGAAGAGTGATAGTTAACATTATATTACTAACAGCATTACTAATCAGTTTACTAACAGTGACTAAAAAGACAATAGTTAACTGATTAGAAATAATAGTATTATTAATAACAATTGTAAAGTCAGCAATACTATTAGCAGTAATTATGCAGACAGCAATAAACTGATCAGTAATATTAATCGCAACTTTGAAGACAGCAATAGCAATTGTTCAGTAATAATACTATTACTAGCAAAATTGTGAAGATAATTACAGTGCTTAGTAATACCACTATTATTGCTAGCAATATTGACTAATAGTAAATTGTTTAGCATTACTACTGATCACCCATTACCAAATAGCAGCATTATTTCTACCAAAAACCAGTCAACAGCCGCATCACTAACAGGACAAATACTAGGAATGGCTATAGTGATGGCAGTTTTATCGCTCGTTAAGAGCAGCTATGATGGTGACAATAACCCCCAGTAATCAATTTAAATAACAGTAGAAATCCACATGGACCAGCCGAAATCGATTAACCAGCCCACTCCGCCTTACCTCTGCGCGAGTTTACCCTGAAACATCGCTAACTAACCCAGCAGTCACTAATAACCAGAGGTAATACCACCATTATACCAAACAACTTCCTCCAGAGAGACACCCACACCGAGAAACTCAATTGGTTAGCCGCCACGTCCATCAGAGCCAGATTCCACTCCCTATTGGAACACTACTGCATCTGTCAGAATCGGATCCCGCCTTTACACTGCCGCGTCCGTGAGCCAAATCTCCATCCTCTATTTGTCTAACATCCCGTCAATCAGAGCCCAATATCGTCCCCACTCAACCCCCATCGGTCGACCGGTGCACTTGGAGCCATCGCTGACTCGACGATGGTCATGTCAATCAGCGCGCAGCGTGGAACCGCTCACCAAACAAACTGTGATTGGCGAGCACTGGAACATCCGTAGCCGCCGTCGATATCCGTCACGGCGAGAGACCAGGATACCATCTCTCTCCTCCTCCCGCCTCCGCCGCTTCTCCCGTCAACTGGGAGCCGCGACGACGGCAGCGGAACCTCGAAGGGGTGTGTGGGTGTTGTAGGGAGTAGGATTTAGTTGAGACGCCGGCCAACCCGTTAAACCCGAACACTATGAACTGTCTGAGGGAGAAGAAACCGCTCACCGCGAGAAGCCTGCGCCCTCGCCCACTTCTCGCGAGAATGACCGCAGCTTCGTGACGTAAATAGGGCTACCGCAGGTGTAAATGGGAGAGCCGCGGAGAGGAGAGAAGGGAACTCGCCCTCAGGTGGCTGGAGGACCGTCACTGCACTAGAGGCGGCGATGACAGCTCGGAGGAGCGGTGCTGTTGGGTTAGGAGGGGAGCAACAGACAGCATCACCTACAGATGGTGGGGCTGCTACCGCAGGTGGTCGCATCGCCACTTTGTCAATGGTGCGGATTATCCTGCTGCAATGGAACTGTAGCCCCACTCTTTGTCCATACCTATGTGCTGTCGCCTATAAATACACCCTAGGCCTTTGCACAAACCAGTAAACTGTCTACTAAAGTATAAAAACACTCCAGCCCTTCATACAAATTGCATGACAACGAAATGATAATTGTGTCTCAGACCTTTGTACAAACTTGTAAACTGTTAAATTATAACTGCTGTGAGCCAAACTGAAGCTATAACTGGGAAATACAAGTCTTAACGCAGCAAACCTTCAGGAGAGTGAGTCACTGTCCTGACACGATATTTTATAAACACACGAAATGCTGGAGGAACACAGCTCAGACAGCATCCATGAAAAGGAATACAAACAATCGACATTTTGGGCCGAGACCCTTCATCAGTGTTTACAATGTTTTATACTACTTACACAAGAAAGATTAAAAATGATTAACTACAGTTTCAATTGCTATAATCACATTTGGAATACAGTCATGTATATTTACAGGATTATGTATTTATAATGGTGACATCCCAAATAGCAGAATTCATTTGAATATTTAATATTGGTCTGTTCTAAAGACCTGAGTGCAAACTCCATACACCCACCATATAACCCTTTTCTTACAGTGTTGAGGATGGCTCCATGAATATACAACTAACCAGAAGGTTAACTAACAGATGTGTCCTTACAGGTGATAGCAGGGATACACTTTTAACAATGTAACAGAAACATTCCCTTATGTAGCTTCAATGGGACAGAATCAAAATATACCACATCCAGTGATTGATCTCGTGATAAAATAAGGCTGAAGTCACATTGGTTAAGGGAAAATCTTGCCTAACAAATCTATTTGAATTATTTTGAGGAAATGACAGGCAGGATAGAGCCCATGGTATTACAGGAAAGATACCTAGCATGGATAAAAGACTGGTTGACTGGCAAGAGGTAAAAAGAGGGAAGAGGGGATGCTGGTGACGAGTGGTGTTCCACAGGGGTCAGTGTTAGAACAGACTCCATTTCATGTTATACGTCAATGATTTGGAGGAGGCACTTGATGGCTTTGTGGCCAAATTTGTGAATGATACAAAAACAGGTGGATGGGCAGGTGGTGTTGAGAAAGCAGGGAGGCTATAGGACTTTGACAGATTAGGTGAGTGGAAGATGGAATACAGTGTCAGGAAGTTAATGGGCATAAACTATTTTCAAAGTGGAGAGAAAATTCAGAAATCAGGGGTGCAAAGGGACTTGAGTCCTTGTACAGGATTCCCTAAAGGTTGAGTGAGTGCAAGGTAAGCAAATGCAATGTTAGTATTTATCTCAACAGGCCTAGAATATAAAATGAAGGATGTAATGCCGAGGCTTGATAAAACACCGGTGAGACTATATTTGGAGTATGGCAAACAGTTTGGGCCTCTTATCTAAGAAAGGATGTACTGGCATTGGAGAGGGTCCAAAGGAGGTTGATAAAAATGATCCCGGGAATGAAAAGGTTAACATGTGAGAAGGCTTTTGATGGCTCGGGGCCTGTATTCACTTGGGATCTATTTAAAAGCCAAGATAGAGCGGATGTTTCCTATAGTGGGGGAGTCTAGGACCAGAGAGCAAGGAGGAAGAACTTCTTTAGCCCGAGGGTGGTGAATCTATGGAATTCATTGCCACAGACAGCTGTGCAGGCCAAGTCACTGGGTATATTTTAAGGATAGGTTGATAGGTTTTTGATTAGTAAGGGCATCAAAGGTTATGGGGAGAAGGCAGGAGAATGAGGTTGAGTGGGAAAATAAATTAGCCATCATGGAATGGCAGAGCACTCAATGGGCCAAATGGCCCAATTCTGCTCCTTATGTCTTATAGTGCAATGGACTAAGCAGAATAATCATTCAGCACAAACTAGATGGACTAAAGAGCCTGTTACTGTTGGGGTTAGCATGAAGTTTTGTTTAGAGATGCGGTGCTGAACAGCCCCTTCCAACGCAATAAACTGCACCACCCAGCAATCCACCGATTTAACTCCAGCTTAACCACAATTTACAATAACCAATTAACTTCCTAAACAGTAGATCTTTGAACTGTGGCAGGAAACTGGAGCACCCAGAGGAAACCCACGCATTCACGGGGAGGACGTCGAAATTAAACTCCGAAGCCCTGAGCTGTAACAGTGTTGCACTAACTGCTACGCAACTGTGGCACCAGTGATTAGAATTCAATTCGTGACACTAACAGTAAGGAGTTTGTATGTTATCACCATTACCATGAAAGTTTTCTCCAGATACTCCTGTTTCCTCCCATGTTGCAAAGACACATGTGTTAAGTTGTGAACATGCTGTATTATGGGCAGCATAGTAATTAACAGTAATGCTATTGCAGAGCCAGCAACTGGGTTCAATTCCTGCCGCTGTGTGGAGTTTGTACGTTCTCTCCATGACCACATAATTTTCCTCCCACACTCCAAGCCCTTCGGAGTTAGTAGGTTAACTGGCTACATGAGTGTCATTGGGCAGCACGGGGTTTGTTGGGCCAGAGAGGCCTATTAGCATGTTTATCCCTAAATAAATAAATAAATAATGTGCTGTAGTGCTCTATGACTCTGTTTGGTAACTTGTCAAATCTACACAAGTTTCTATGAAAGTAGAGGTGCTATTGTGACACTTCTGCGCCGGTCCCAGGACAGACCCATGTTATCCCTCTTTATACCATGTCACTTATGTGAATGTTTATGTCTTTACACTGACTGCTGCTGGAAATCCCATTTCCCAAAATACAGAGCATATAGCACAATACAGGCCCTTCAGCCCACGATGTTGTACAGGACTTTTAACCTACTCCAAGTTCAATCTTGCACTTCACTCCTACACAACCCATAGCCCTCCATTTTCCATACATCCATGTAACAATCCAAGTCTCTTAAATGACCCTAATGTATCTGCCTCTAACATCACCCCTGGCAGAGTGTTCTACACTTCCACCACTCTCGATGTTTAAAAAACTTAACTTTGACATCACCCCCTCTACTTTTCTTCATTCACCTTAAAAGGATGTCCTGTGGTATTGGCTGTTTCTGCCCTGGGAAAAAGGCACCATTTATCCCCTCTATCAAGTCACCTCTCATCCTCCTCCACTCCAAAGAAAAAAGCCTCATCTCACTCAATCGTTCCTCGTAAGACAGGCTGTCTTATCCAGGCAGCACCCTAGTAAACCTCTGCACCCTCAGAGGAGGGTGAAACACTCACACTCTTCATATATGAGGTTACCAGAACTGAACACAATGCCCAAAGAGTGGTCTAACCAAGGTTTTATAGAGCTGCAACATTATCCTACAGCTCTTGAACTCAATCTGACTGAAGGCCAACGCACCATATGTATTCCTAAACAACCGATTAACTTGCGTGTCATGAGGGATTTATGGATATGGACCTCAAGAAAACAAGGATTCTGATCATCTACCCGATCTATGCTCCTCATGATCTCTTCCCTCAGCCTCATTCACTCCAAAGGAAACGAGCCCTGCCATGTCTGATGTCTCACTATCACTGATGTCCATGGACCCAGACAATGTTCTGGTGAATCTCCCTCCAAACCCTTGCCCCCATCCCCCCTGCAGCATGTTCACATGCTTCCTTTAAGGGTGAGCAGCTTCAAGCTCCTGGACGTCAACATTTTAGAGCCCTGGGCCCTACACATAGATGCAATCACAAATTTAGTGGCAATACTTCACTAGGAGTTTGAGGAGACTTGGCATGTCACCGAAGATTTTTAACAAATGTCTACAGATGTACCGTGGAGAGCATGAGATGTACCGACTGGTTGCATCACAGGAGCCTGTGCTATTCATGTATTTTTTGTTTTGCACAGTACTGCTGCTACAAAACAAATTTCATGACATGTCAGTAATTGTGGTGTGGGGGCCAGATTCACACACTGTACTTTATGTGCAAACACAGGTCTCTCCTTTGCTGTCCTGTGAAATCAGGCTGCTGCTGCAGATTGGGCAGCTTGCTTTGGGGTGAAGCCCTGGCTAAGTTCTTTAAGACCAGAAGATATTGGAATAGAATTAGGTCATTCAGCCCATCGTGTCTGCTCTGCCATTTGATCACTGCTGACTCATTTCCCTCTCAATCCCATTCTCCTGCCTTCTCCCTGTAACCTTTCATGCCCTGACTAATCAAGAAACTATCAAGCTCTGCCTTAAATACACCCAATGACCTGGCCTCCATAGTCACCCGTGGTAAGAAATTACTCTTTAACTCTTATAAATGGATGTCCCTCTATTCTGAAGTTGTGCCTTGTGGTCCTAGACTCCCCTACTATAGGAAACATCTTCACATCCACTCTATCTAGGCCTTTCAACATTTGTTAAGTTTCAATGAGATTCTCCCCTCATTCTTTTGAATTCCAGTAAGTGCAGGCCTTCATACACTCCATCAAATGCTCCTCATATAAGTCTTTCAATCCTGAAATCATGTTTTGTGAACCTCCTTTGAACCCTCTCCAACATCAGCACATCCTTTCTTGGATAAGGGGCCCAAAACTGCTCACAATACTCCAAGTGAGGCCTTGCCAGCGTCTTATAAAAGCTCAGCCTTATATCCGTTTTTATATTCTATTCCTCTTGAAACGAATGCGAACATTTCATTTGCCTTCCTCATCACTGACTCAAGCTGCAAGTTAACATTTAGGGAATCCTGGCACAAGGACTCCCAAGTCCCTTGGGACCTCAGTTTTAAATTTTCTCCCCATTTAGAAAATGGTCTGTTTTTAATCCTTCTACCAAGGTGCATGACCATACACTTCCCAACACTATATTCCATCAGCCACTTCTTTGCCCATTCTCCTAATCTGTTAAAGTCCTTCTGCAACCTTCCTGCTTCTTTAACACCACGTGCCTCTCCACCTATCTTTGTATCATCTGCAAACCCATCAATTCCGTCATCCAAATCATCCACGTACAATGTAAAAGGAAACGGTCCCAATGCAGCCCTCTGTGGAACAGTCTAGTCACCGACAACCAGTCAGAAAAAGCTCCCACTCTTTGCCAATCAGCCAATGTTCTATTCATGCTAGTATATTTCCTGCAATACCATGGGCTCTTAACCTATTAAGTCTCCTTTGCAGCACCTTATCAAAGGACTTCTAAAAAAAAAATCCAAGTACACAACATCCACCGATTATCTTGATTATCTCACTTCATCAGAATTCCGACAGACTCGTTAGGCAAGATTTTCCCTTAAGAAAACTAAGCTGACTTTGGCCCATTTTATCATGTACCTTCAAGTACCCGCAATCTCATCCACCTAATGGACTCCAACATCTTCCCAGGGCTTAGGCTAGATGGCCTACAATTTCCTTTCTTCTGCCTCCCTCTTTCAAAAAGCCTGAAAGCACATATCACCAGGCTCAAGAACAGCTTCTATCAGTTATCAGACTACTGAATGGTCACCCCCCACCCCCCAGTCAATAAGATAGATTCTTGGCCTTACAATCTACCCTGTTAAGATCTCGCACCACACTGTTTTATGAACAGTATGAAAGACAAGCTTTTCATTGTATCTCAGTATGTGTGTCAATAATAAACCAATACCAAAACCCTTTGGGAAAGACTGTGACCACCCACCTTATTTACACCACTTGTGGTTTTATAAACCTTTCGGGTCATCCCTCAACCTCCTTAAATCCAGGCAAAACAGTCCTAGCCTGTCCAGTCTTTCCTCATTAACCAAGCCCTCCAGTCCTGGCAACATCCTCGTGATTTTTTTCCCCTGCACCCTCTTCAGCTTAATCCCATCCTTCCTGTAGCTAGGTGACCAGAACTACACATGGTACTACAGGTGTAATCTTATCAACATCTTTCACAGTTGCAACATACAACACAACCTTCAGCCCACGATTTTGTGCAAACCTTTTAACTTACTCCAAGAGCAATCTAGCCCTTCCCTCCCACATAGCCCTCTACTTAATGTATCTGCCTCTACCACCACCCCTGGCAGCACATTCCACACACCCACCACTCTTTGTGTAAAACCCTACTTCTAACATCCCCCTTATGCTTTCATCCAGTTACCTTAAAATTATGCCCTTTTGTATTAGCCATTTCCGCCCTGGGATAAAGTCTGTCTCTCCACTCGATCTATGCCTCTTATCATCTTGTACACCTATCAAGTCATCTCTTATCCCCTTTGCTCCAGAGAAAAGCCCTAGCTTGCTTAAACTATCCTCAAAGACATCCTCATAAATCTTTTCTGCACCCTCCCTAGCTTACAACAGAGAACACTACAGTACAAAAGAACCGCAATGTTGTATAACTAAGCAAACTATTAATTAAACACCTAACTAAACTAATCCCTTCAGCCAACATGCTGCCCATATCCTTCCATTCCTTGCACATCCATGTGCCTGTCTAACAGCCTCAAATACCTATCGTACCTGACCACCATCATCCCTGGAAACAGATTGCTGGCACCCACCACTCTGTATAAAAGGAAAAAAAAATTGCCTCACACATCTCCTTTGAACTTAGCCCTCTAACCTTAAATATATGCCTTCTGGTGTAACATAACTCATGCTCTCCAGTCCCAGTAACATTTCGGATTTATTGTACCCTCTTCAGCTTAACCTGAAGCAGAGGTTGAGAGGTAGTTAATTAGTAAGGGGGTCAAAGGTTATGGGGAAAAGTCAGAATGAAGTTACCCACTAACCAACCCTTCCACACCCCCAACCACCACTAGTTTATCATTTACTGTTGGTCACCTTACGTTCAGACACCCCTGTGCCTAGCATCACTTTATGGATATACAATGTATCTTGCATATTTATTGTGTGCGTATTTTAAAATTATTTATTCCTCATCTTATTGTGTTTTGTTTGTGCTGCATCTGATCTGGAGTAACAATTATTTCATTCTCCTTTACACTCGTATATTGGAAATTACATTAAACAATCTTGGAAATAAATCAGCCATGATTGAATAGTCAATGGGCTGAACAAACTAATTCTACTCCTATGTTTTTATGGTCTTAATCCCACCCTGGGTGGCCAGAACTGCACACAATACTCCAGGTGCGGTATCACCAACGCCAGCCAGCAGTCCCAGTCTCTCCATATGACTCCTGCCCCAGCGAGATGTCTCATCCAGCTAAATGCTGATGACCGTTCATGCCCCATTTTCAGTGCACAGGGATGACCCCAAGGTTCCAGTTGTCCACCACCTATCCCATGATATCTCCCTCCCTGTGGCATCCTGCCCCAACACAACAGGTCTGACCCAAGCTGAGAAACACCAATTCATCCTCTGCTTGGCAGTTTGCAACGACTTTGAAGGCGTCCTGCCTAGCAGGCTGCTCTGGAAGGTTAGGTCCCGTTGAATCCAGGGAGAGCTAAGTTGGTGGGTTCAGCATTGGCGTGTAAGTAGGAAGCACAGGGTGGTGGCTGAAGGTTGTTTCTTGGAATGGAGGCCAGTGACTAGTGTGCCACAGGGGTTAATACTGGGACCCTTTTTATTCCTTGCTTATTTACATGGTTCAGATGGCAAGGCACAAGCTTGATTGGCAAGTTTGCAGATGACACTAATTAGATGGTCATGTTGATAGTGAAGGTTATCATAGATTACAGGGGGATCTTGATCAGTTAGGGAAGTGGGCTAAGGAGTGGTAAGTGGATTTCAGCCTGCACCTGTGCTGTGTTCCTCCACAAGATGTTTCATATAGTGGGGGAAGTCTAGGACCAGAAGGCACAGCCTCGGGATAGAGGGACATCCCTTGAGAACAGAAAGGAGGAAATATATCTTTATCCAGAGAGTGGCAAATCTATGGAATTCATTTCCACAGATGACTGAGCAGACCAAGTCACTGGGTGTATTTGAGGAGGTTGATAGGTTTATTAGTAAGGGCATCGAAGGTAATGAGGAGAAGGAAGAATGGGGTTGAGAGGGAAAATAAATTAGCCATTATGGAATGGAACAGCAGACCCAATGGGTTGAATGGCCTAATTCTGCTCAAGTCCCAGGGTAGAAATGGTTAATACGAAAAGGCATAATTTTGAGGGGGGGTGCGGAAGACAGAGGCAAGTTCTTTACACAATGAGAGGTCGATGCGTGAACGCACTGTCAGGGGTGGTGGTAGAGGCTGATACATTAGGGACATTTAGGAGACTTAGGCACATGGATGATAGAAAAATGGAGGGCAATGTGGGACAGAAGGATTGAATTGATCTTAGAGTGTGGGCCTTAAAACCCTACAGTTCCGTGCAGGCCCTATGTTTAAGTCAGAATAGAAGGATGTCCCTTTGGAACTGGGAAAGGAGGAAACCATGGGAATTATTGCCATGGAGGGCAGTAGAGGGTAGGTCACTGGGTGTATTAATGGCAGAGATTGATGGGCTCGGTTACCGGGTGAAAAAGAAAAGTGACAGTTGAAAGGCAGCGCTGACCTCATTCTACCCAGCATATTCTGGCATCACCAGCGACACTCCCCGCGCTCAAACAGAGACAACCCAGACAGTGTTACGTATTGTAAAGTAGTTCTTAATACATCTGACAAAATAGCACATGTTGGTTTCTGTAGAAAAAAAAAGGAAAGAGGGTGCCTCTCTCTCCCTACAAGGGGTGCCTGGTGGTGGGAAGGGTCCTATAACAACACGACTCAATATCTGTTAAAAATCTTCAACTCATGCGGGACGGGGGGAGATTACTGTATCTGCACTCTGTGTGACAGCAGAGAGAGAGGCACTTTCTCACCGGGTTGGGGGGGGGGGGAGGGGGGGGGGGGGAGGACAGCAGAATGGGGATAGTAGAATATCTCTCCCCAAACCCCAAACAGAACTACCTCCTGCCGGGGGGGGGGGGTTGGTAGTGATGGAATAATTCCCCAGAGGGAGGACACTGGATCTTGGGAGGGTGCACAGAGACAAGAGAGGGTTAGAATTCGGGAACAGGGGCACAGGGGCTGGACTGAGGGACCCCACCACCCTCGCACCCTGCCTTGCTGGTCCCTGGGAATGCCACTGGGGGGGGGCAGGGGAGAAGAGAGGTGGAGGGGGTGGTTACTGGCTTTATCTGAGCAAAGGCTACAGGGAAGTGGGTCCACTGGCACCGGGAGGAGAGTCAGCTGGCTATGGCCGGTGACAAGAGGGCAAAATGGACACACACATACAGGCAATCACTTGCACAGTGTGAGCACACAAGCACTTGTACAACACGCGCATGTACTTCACAACCTTCCACACCAGCTACATAGAATAAATCCAGATTCCTGACTGGTTGGGAGGGATGGGGATTTGGGGGGAGGGGGGGGTGGAGGAGGGTGTGCACTTGGAGCAGGAGAAGATCAGAAAGCGGACTGCAGACAGGGGACCCTACCAGCTATGGGGGAGTGTTGGGGTTCTGGTATCTTGCTAACATACAGATGAAAGATGCAGTACATGAATGACACACGCTTCCCCAGACACACATGCGCAGACTCGTCCTCTACCTGCCCGGGCCAAACTGCAGTGGGAAGGGAGGAGAGGGAAAATGACAGGGAAGGGAGGAGAGGGACAGCTGGGTAAGAGTACAGAGAAGGGATGTTGAGGTTGGAGAGGAGAGAGGGAGTGGGGATTCAGATTAGAACCTAACCCCACGTCCTCCAGTTAAAACTCAAGAGCTGGGAGACTTCACCCAGTGAGAGGAATAACTCTCACCTCCCCTCTCTTTTCCTTCCCACCCCTGCACCCTCCCTCCCTCCTCAAACCTACAGCCCCCAGGGAGGGTGTGGTAGGAGGGAGGGAGGGAGAGGACAGGCAGCGGGGACACGCCTGCATCTAGCTGGCCTGCGGCTCCTCCCTCCTCTCCTCCTCCTCGGCGGGATAGGCATGCCACGTCAGACGCTCCTCGTAGAAGGCAATGACGATCTGAGGACACTTGACGTTGGCCTCCTTGGCTAGGACCAGATCAGCCTCATCCGAGTCTTTCCTGTCAGGTGTAAGGGAGGGGCAGGTGTCAGGGAAGTGTGTGCTAGCTCCTTGCCACCCAACCCTCCTCACTGCCGCCTCACCTCTCCCCCTCCTCCCCACCATCCCTCCCCCGTCAACCCCTTCCCCACCCAACCATGTCAGATTCAATATTCTCTCCCACCTTCCTAATCATTCCCTCCCCACTCCTGCTCATTCCATCCCCTCCTCCTCAACCTCACAATCCCTTCCTCTCTGTACCCCTGTAGCCCCCTCACCATCACTCCCCCTCCTCCCTCCCCACCCCTTCCATACTCAACTCTCCCTCCCTCCATCTTCACTAACCCCACACCCTTCCCTCACCACTTCATCAGGAACATCAGTTCCCCACAGGAGTCCGTGGCTCCGATGATCTTCTCCGGTTCCAGCCCACGGTCAAAACCCCGCACGCTGTCCTCGTCCTGCCCAGGAAACAAGACAGGCCTGTCTAAGCAGGGTCTTTGGGGGCAGGGCTTGTCATCACACCCCTCCCACATTGGCTGGAGATCAGGGAAGGGTGAAGATAACAGAACCAGAGGGGACAGTAATGCACTGGGGACATCCCGCAGGACACTGTCTGTAACAGGGGGAAGAGAAACTGCATTTGTTCTGTCCAGAGCTTAATGTATGTACACAACTAAGAACATAGAACAGTACAGCACTGTACAAGCCCTTCGGACCACTATGCTGTGCCAATCGTTTAACATACTCAAACTCAATTTAACTCTTTCTTCCCTCAAAGCCCCCAATTTTTCTATCATCATGTGCCTATCCAAGAGTCTCTTAAAGGTCTCTAATGTATCTGCCTATACCACCACCCCTGATGGGGTGTTCCATGGACCCACCAAACAACTTGCCTCTGAAATTCCCCCTATACTTTCCTTAAAATATGCCCACCTCAAATTAGCCATTTCTGCCCTGAGAAAAGGTCTCTTGGCTGTCCTTTTGATCTATGCCTCTTATCATCTTGTACAGAACTCTATCAAGTCACCTCTCATCCTCCTTCACTCCAGAGAGAAAAGCCCTAGCTCACTCAACCTATCTGGATAAGACATGCTCTCTAATCTATGCAGCATCCTGGTAAATCTCCTCTGTACCCTCTCCAAAACTTCCACATCTGTCCTATAATGAAGTGACCAGAACTGAACATAATACTCCCAAGTGTGGCCTCAGAGAGTTTTATAGAGTTGCAATATTATCTTGCAGTTCTTGAACTCAATCCCCAAATAATGAAGGCCAATTCACTAAACCTTTCCCAGATGCCCGGAGGGGATGTTGATCAGCTCAGTATGTAGGTTGAGGATTGGCAAATGTCTTTCAATTCAGAAAAATGTGAGGCATTGTACTTTAGGAGATCAAACCATGGCACGACATGTTTTATAAGCACAAGAGATTCTGTAGATATTGGAAGTCTTGAGCAACACACAAAATGCTGGAGGAACTCAGCAGGTCAGGAGCCATCTATGGAGGGGAACAAATAGTCAACGTTTCAGGCAAAGAGCCTTCAAGAATGGAAGGAAAGGGCGACAGAAGCTATTGTGTAAGTCATAAAACTTATAACACTATGAATAGTAGGGCCATGGGGAGTGTCATGGTACAGAGGGGTCTTGGAATACAAGTGCATCATTCACTGAAAGCAGCATCCCAGGCAGACAGAGTGCTGCAGAAGGTGTGTGACTTGCTGGACTTCATCCGTCAGGGCACTGAGTACACGAGGAGTTGTGTTGCAGTTAGGCAAGTCAGTTACAAGTGAGGCCACACTTGGAGTATTGTGTACAGTTTGAGTCACCCTGTCACAGAAAAGGTGTCACTCAACTAAAAAGATTGTGGAAAAGATTTACCAGGATGTTGTCTCGACTTGGGGGTCTGAGTTACAAGGACTGGCTGTGTAGACCAGGACTTTACATCTTTCCTGGAACATAGGAGATTGCAGAGAGAACTGATAGAGGTATATAAGATCACAAGGTGCACAGACAGGGTAAAGGCACATGATCTTTATCCTTGGTTCTTCACACAAAGGGTGGTGCATATTTGAAGAAACTGCCAGAACCAGTGGTTGAGGCAGGCACATTAGCAACTTTTAAAAGCAATCTAGATACGTAGATGGATAGAGATTTAGAGGGCAAAGGGCCAAACACAGGCAGATGGAACCAGTTCACTGGACTACACAATCAGCATGGACCAGTTGGGCTGAAGGGATACTTCCCTTTAAATGTTGTTAGATCATGCTAGAAGGACATTTATTTATTTCGAGATACAGCACGGAAGAGGCCCTTCAAGCCACACCGCCCAGCAACTCTAGCCTAATCACAGGACAATTTACAATAACCAATTAACTTACTAACCAGTATGGTTTTGGACTGTGGTAGGAAACCAGAGCACCCAGATAAAACCAATGTTTTCCATGGGGAGGTTGTACAGAGACTCCTTAGAGGACACCGGAATTGAATTCCGAACTCTGATGGTGAGCTGTAATAACATTGTGCTAACCACTATGCTACTGTGGCACCCCAATTCAGAGGAGGTTGGGGAGCGCTGCAAGAAAGATTTGGGGGGGGGGGGGGGGAGGAGAGAGAAATCAGAGAGAGACCTTCTTCAATCAACCAGTTGAATCTTGGAATTCTCTGCTCCCTCCTCTTTCTGAGGGTGGTGAAGTGTGGAGGTGGTGGGGAAATGTTAACAGGAGAGAGATAAGCATTAAGGACTGGGGAACTGGAGCGCAAGACGAGAAGTGATTACACTGGAGAGTGTGCAGAGAAGAGGACGTTGCCTTGGTTGGAGCATTTCAGTTGTGAGTAAAAGGATGAGAGGCTGGGCCTGTTCTCCCTGGATGAAGATTTAGAAGGTGACATGACCACGGTGTATAACATTATGATGGGTATCAGGAGGGTAGACTGCAGGAAACTTCCCCAGATCATAGAGTAATGCCCTTCATTAATCAGGGCATTCAGTTCAAGAGCCACAATGTAATGTTGCAGTTTTACAAAACTCTGATTAGACCACCTATGGAGTATTTGTTCAGTTCTGGTCACCTCATTGTAGGAGGACGTGGAAGCTTTAGAGAGGGTGCAGAGGAAATTTACCAGGATGCTGCCTGGATTGGGGAGCATGTTTTATGAGGATAGATTAAGTGAGCTAGGGCTTTTCTCTATGGAGCAGAGGAAAAGAGGTGTACAAGATTATGAGAGGCATAGGTAGTGTGGACAGGCAGTGCCTTTTTCCCCAGGGTTGCACAGCCAATACCAGAGGACAACTGTTTAAGGTGAGTGGAGAAAAAGTTTAGGGGAAATGTTAGAGGTTTCTTTATTAAAAAAAAAAGTGGTGGCTGTATGGAACCCATTGCCAAAAGTGGTGATGGAGACATATATTAGGGACACTCAAGAGACTCTTAGATAGGCACATTAATGTAAGAAAAATGGAGGGTTATGAGCTGTACGGAGAGAAAGGTTAGATTGATCTTAGAGTAGGTCAGTACAACATTGTCTGTATTGTTCTATGTGGCAACACAGATAAAGCCAAGAGAACACTGATTGGGGTAGGGTTGAGTGGGACTAGCTCACTGGGCAACAGTTGGCATGGATTAGTTGGGCCGAATGTTCTGTTTCATGCTGTACAACTCTTAATGCTTGACTTACATGGATCATTTGATGTCCCTGGGCTGTACTCAATGGAGGTCAGAAAATGGAGGGAGGGAGGGAGGGAGGGGATTTCATTGAAACCTCCCGGATACTGCAAGTGCAGATGTGAAGGAAAGAGTTAATTGTGATTCCTCCTTAGTATGTACCAAAATAAAAAGGAAATTCAAAAGCAAAGTGGTGTCAGGTTGGAACGTGGTGACAATCTGGGGATATGCACCAGTGCACATCTCCATGATTCGATACTGAACAATGTTTTCCTCCTTCAGACCTGTTGACTGTTTTCCTAGATTGTGCCCCTGGGCTGAAGGTTGTTTTAAAAAAAGATGCAGCTGGTACCATCAAGGGTTGGAAAAATACTGAGGTGATAATTATGTTGTGCTTTGAAGGAATCTTAAGGAGTGTATAAAAGGGGCACTTTCTTTGTGTGGGGAAGAGATTTGTCTTAGGCTAGGTCATGACTGGTGCTAGTGCTCAGAGTTAGAGAATTAGAGACAAGGGAGAGGGGGGCTGCATGAAAGATCGGATCTGTGGTTCTCTGACATTGCAGAGATCGGCTTGTTTAGTGGATTATAAGTATTATTTTGAATTCTGTATTGCTACTTATGTAAACTTTAGTTTTTCTTTCTCTGTTGGAATTGTACTCATTCTAATAAAATGTTTTCTGGTGGCCTCAGCATGTGTACAGTGTCTCCTTTGTTTGCAAAATGCATATGCAAACATACTGAGCTGAATAAGAGAAGAACAATGAATTTTAAAATAATTTTCATTACACATGGAGAGAACGGCTCCATCAGTGGGAGAGCCTAGGATCCGAGAGCACAGCCTCAGAATGAAGGGACGTCCCTTTGGAACTGGGATGAAGAGGAAGGTGGAGCTTCCATTCACTAGGTGTGCTTAAAGCAGAGATGGAAGGAGCTATGGGTTACAGGGAGACAGCAGGAGAATGGAGTTGGGAAAGTTGTTCAAACTGCATTTGGCGTATCAATAAGGCAGAGATGAATGGTTTCTTTGTTGTGCGGAAGAAGTCCGGAGAAGTAGGTTGTGGGGGGGGACCTGTCAGCTGGATGGGCTGAATGGCATAATTTTGCTCTAAACTTTACAGTACTATGGGATGAGGACATGGTTCACTGCTGCCTCCCCAAGGGATGAAATGTGAATCGCTGACCTCTTTTTTCCTCTTGGTTTTGGGCTCCTCATTGCCGTTGACGATGGCGGACTTGCGTTTGCTGTTATCCGGCTTGTCTCGGGAGCCAGTGCCATTCTCCTTGTCCTTGTTGTAGGTTTTCAGGAACTCCCCGATCAGTTCTGGGCAGTCAAGGTTCTTCTCCGGCTCCCACGTGTTGTCAGCACTGCCGGCAGGCAGGGGACACCAAGCGTCAGTGGAGGTTAATCGCAAGAGAATGAGGGGAGAGGGATAGAGTTGGGAGAGGGTAGGGATAGATGGGGTGGGGGAGGGAGGATGGAGACAGGGGTGGGACGGAAAAGGAAGAGATGGAGTGGAGAGAAAAGCAACACAGAAGGTAGCTTGGTCACAGCTGAGGGTAAGAAAAAGGCAGAGTGCGAGAAAGTGTGAGATGAAAGAGAGAAAGAGATAGAACGGGAACGAGAGGGGATGAGTGAAGGGGCAATACTATGAGAGACAGGTGGGGTAAGTGGGCGGGGGTTGAAATGCACTGGTGATGGCACTTACTCAGAGAAGCCTTTCCATTTCAGCAGAAACTCCACACGTCCCCTCACCACCCTGCGATCCAGCACCCTCTCCACCACGTACTCCTCCTCCTCGTCTGAAGAAACGTCCTCAGATTTCCTTTTCACCTTCTTGCCCATTTCGCTCTGCGTGAAACCTGCAGGACAGGGACCAAGCACTCAGCACTGTGGGATGAGCCCTTCCCTCTCCCAGACCCTCGGCTAACCTCACAACCCTGCCTGAATCAGAATAGCTCTCTTCATGCAGAGCACTGGAACAGGCCCTTTAAACCAACTCATGATCTCCACCCTGGAAAAAAAAAACTCTGGCTGTCTATCTATATACTACTAAAACTCTCATGCTCTGTCTGTCTGTTTGTGACCTCCAATTAGGGCAAACGGTGCATTACAGCAGCATTTTTTTTTGGCTAAATCGAATTAAAATGCGCTAACTTACAGAATGCAGGCAAAGTTCAGGGTTATATATTCATATAAAATTGCTCATTCACCAAAAATCAACAGGCTCCCTTTCACCCGAGACCCGATCGACCATCATGGAAATCGGGACGCGACAGCCCAACGCATGCGCGCGGCCAGCCTCAGCAGCGACACCTACCGGAGCAAAAGGGCAGGGCAGCTCTATTTCAAGGGGTCACATTCTGCTAATCACCATCAGCATGTGCAGGATTGGGACAGATCTAACTGCCACACATCAATAAAAGATAATTAAATCTTATTGTAATGACGTACACCGAGACACCCATAAAACCCTTTGCTGCAGTCAAAGGACAATGGTGACTATATCATGTCCATTTAGGAGAGTGCCAACCACATCATCAGCATTTTTTGGTGTTACTGCTTCGTATCTTCTATCCAGCATTAGGATTAAAAAAGGTCAGCCTAATTACGCTGCGTGAAAAGGGAAGGGGTGCATTATAGTCAAGAGATGACACCAAACGTCGTCGGGAAGCGACAAGGAGAGGGAGAGAACAAGAATCGGATGAGGCCAGGGCTGCACGACTCCAGGATCAAAGAGTCAGGACAAAAAAAGATGAGAGGAGAAGAGACAGAGGAGGAGAGGCATGCACGTCTCCAGGATCAGCGACAAAGAACAAACAACAGAAGAGATGAAGAGACGAGGGATGAAAGGGCTGCACGTCTCCAGAATGACAAAAACAGGCACAGGAGTAGGAGAGATGAAGAGACAAAGGAGCTGAGAAATGCACATCTCCAGGATCAGACACAGAACAAACAGCAGAAGAGATAAAGAGATGACAGAAAGGGCTGCACATCTCCAGAATGACAAGGAGAGGCACAAGGGTGGCAGATAGACCAGAAATGATGCCGTCAAGTGTCCTTCGGTAAACGAGGAGCTATATTTGCTTTGCTACGTGTCGTTCTTCTTTAATAAACTGAGTCTTCTACTTCAGTTTCCAAAGCAAAGCAATACCAATAGCATTCAGGAAAATTTAATGTTCATTCTGGTCACATCACCTTCTCTCAAAGGGTGCCCCAACAGGTCACCCTGTTGTCTAGTTTTATCTATGCCCCTTATCACCTTGTCTTATATACCTGTATTAAGTTACCTTTCATTCTCCTTCTCTTCAAAGAGAAAAGCCTTAGCTCACTCAACCTTTCATAAGACCTACTATCTGATCCAGACAGCATCCTGGTAAATCTCCACTGCACCCTCTCCAAAACTTCCACATCCTTCCTGTAATGAGGTGGCCAGAGTTTTATAGAGCTGCAACATTACCTTGCTGCTTCCAAGTAGTGATCACTCACTCTCCCTTTACAATCAATAATTAAAATATCAATCTTTCCTGGGCTCCCTTGTACTCTGCACATTAAAAATAAATGTAAAGAGCACGTTTGAGGGAATACACTTCTGTTGTAAATCACACACTTTAGATGAAAAGAAAATTAAGGAATAAATTCCAAGCAAAGGGGCTTGTACAAAATTTCAATAAATTTATAGTTAAAATGCAAGTGGTTGCTACCCAGCAACCCCTGACAACCCTAATTTAATCCTAACCTAATCGTGGGACAATTTACAATCACCAATTAACCTACTAACCAGTATGTTTTTGGATTGTGGGAGGAAAGTGGAACACCCAGATAAAATCCACACATTCCAGAATCAGGATTATTTTCACCGGTATGTGTTGTGAAATTTGTTACCCTAGCAGCATTCAATGCAATACACAATATAGTAAGAGAGAAAATAATAATAATAAATAACTCAATTACAGTGTACCTATATTGAATAGATTAAAAATCATACAAAACATAAATATATTAAAAAATGTGAGGTGGTGTTCACAGGTTCAATGTCCATTTAGGAATCGGATGGCAGAGGGGAAGAAGCTGTTCCTGAATCGCTGAGTATGTGCCTTCAGGATTCTGTATCTCCTACCTGATGGTAACAGTGAATAAAGGGCATGCCCTGGGTGCTGGTGGGGGGGGGTCCTTAATAATGGACGCTGCCTTTCTGAGACACCGCTCCTTGAAGATGTCCTGGGTACTTTGTAGGCCCAAGGAGCCAACTAAATCTATGATCCTCTGCAGCTTCTTTCGGTCCTGTGTAGAAGCCCCCTCATACCAAACAGCGATGCAGCCTGTCAGAATGCTCTCCGCGGTATATCTATAGAAGTTTTTGAGTGTATTTGTTGACATGCCAAATCTCTTCAAACTCCTAATAAAGTGTAGCCGCTGTCTTGCCTTCTTTATAACTGCATCAATGTGTTGGGACCAGGTTAGATCCTCAGAGATCTTGACACCCAGGAACTTGAAGCTGCTCACTCTCTCCACTTCTGATCCCTCTCTGAGGATTGGTATGTATTCCTTTGTCTTACCCTTCCTGAAGTCCACAATCAGCTCTTTCGTCTTACTGACGTTGAGTGCCAGGTTGTTGCTGTGACACCACTCCACTAGTTGGCATATCTCACTCCTGTACACCCTCTCATCACCATCTGAGATTCTACCAACAATAGTCGTATCATCAGCAAATTTATAGGTGGTATTTGAGCCACACAGTCATGTGTATATAGAGGGAATAGAGCAGTGGGCTAGGCACACACCCCTGAGCTGCAGCAGTGTTGATCATCAGCAAGCAGGAGACGTTATCACCAATCTGCACAGATTGTGGTCTTCTGGTTCGGAAGTCGAGGATCCAATTGCGGAGGGAGGTACAGAGGCCCAGGTTCTGTAACTTATCAATCAGGATTGTGGGAATCCTCAGGGAGGACATACAGAGGCTCCTTACAGAACGGCACTGGAATTGAACTCTGACGCCTCAGGTTGTAGTAGCTTCCATGGCACCCTTGGAGTACATAATGAGTGGCAAATGAATAAGAAGTGTTTAAAATTATTAGTCTTAGCCAAGGTGGATGTTAAGTCTGTTACCCAGGATAGGGCAGTGCAAAACCAGACTGCATAGGTTCAAGGTGGGGGGGGGGGGGTGGAAG